>NC_043978.1:8580128-8808913 GCF_902148855.1 Sphaeramia orbicularis | reverse complement strand
CGTTAAAGTCAGCTTTAATGGGCAGAAAAAAGCACTAATTAAGCAGCACTCCAACAGTTAAAGAACTCAATAACAGTGAGCGTCGGGACAAAGACGACCTCTCACTCTGCTTTACAAACTGGGGTTTTTTCTCGTCTCTGTCACTATTCTACTCGATGCAAAGAAGCCAATTATTGACGGTGTGGTGTTGAAGGTGGTGGTGTTGTGGAGCGGCGGTGGGAGCTTTGTACCCGTAAATACAGCCTCATTAAAGCCTGAACAGAGCAGGAGTCAGCACCACCGAGCAGGAGAAGGAGACTGCATTCACACTCCTCCTTCCTCCTGGTCTCGTCCTGGTCTCGTCCTCTGTCTTCATCGGGGGGGGGGGGGGGGGTCTGGGGGCCCCTGAATGAGGCCGATGAAGTGGCCGTGATTGTGTCGGTGTCCGGCCCTTTAATTGGAGCCTCCTTCGCTCCTCGCTGTCTCAGAGGTAATTGCTGTGAGCTTCAGGAGGCCACAGTGTTGGTTTAAGGGCCCCCGACCTTTGACCCCCGGCTAAAAGTCCCCCCCCCTCGCAGCCCTTTTCTCGGGGGCTGTGAATGTGTGCGCGAGTGTGTTTTGTGTCTTTGTTCGGCGTTGACAAGGTAAAGACAGACGAGGAGAAAGGCCGAGCGACGGCGGACGGGGGACAAACCCCACACCTTTTTTTTTTTTTTTTTTTAATCCTTAAACTTTATTGAATCAAATCTGGACATACATTCTGATGAATTACAGAAAAACACTTTTTTCCAGACTGAGCATAGAATATCAACCTTATGCTGAACAGTATTTGTAAAGAACACTGTAAAAAATCTGTAATTTAACAGAATTTGCACTGTTTATTTTATGGATTTTTCCTGTATTTTTATGACACAGGAAAATATCAATGAAATGACAAAAATAGACTGTGATTTTACATGTCAAATAAATGTCAAAAAAACTGTAACTGTGAATAACCAAAAAATTTCCATTTTTTAAATTTTTTTTTCTTTTTTCATACAAAAACACAGTTAAAATACATTTGCAAATGTATCATAATTTCACAAATATTTCTTTTCTATTCATGAGATTAAACTGTTGATTTAAAGTTTAATACTGAAAAAAATAATAAAATGAGATAAAATTACTGACAATTAACCATAAAAGAAGTATTTGTTCTGTAAGTTTAACAAGACTTGTTTGTTAATTGACAAATATCTTGTGTAATTACAGGAGGTTTTACAACAAAAGTGTTGAATAAATGTATTTTGGTGAATCTATAACATGTATAAGCACTGATAAACTGTCCAAATGCAGTTTTTATCAGTGAATTGTACAACTTAGTCGCACAGAAAATTTTACATATATCTATATCTATATCTATCTATCTATCTATCTATCTATCTATCTATCTATCTATCTATCTATCTATCTATCTATCTATCTATATATATATATATATATATATATATATTTATTTATTTATATATATACACACACACACACACACACATATATATTGTCGTGGAAATTTACCGTTCAACTGTTAACTCACACAAAGAAAAAGGGAGAAAGTTAGAGTTAAAATAATAAATGCATTTATTGAGAAATCAATCACAGACAAAGCTCTGTAAATGAAGTCTGATTAATCAAGAGAAAACTAAAGATTATATATATATATATATATATATATATATATATATATATATATATATATATATATATATATATATATATATATAATTTCATTGTTTTAATACATGTAAATATTCTTTATTAAACATTAAAAAGTCAAAAAAAACCAAAAAAAAAACCAAAGCAAAATCTCATGTAAAGTTAGGGCAAAAAACTGTATTTCAATTCTGGAAAATTACTGTATTTTTATGAGATGGTTATTTTCCATTATTTTACAGTATTTTTTCGGCACCCCTGCTGCCTGAATAATACCATTTTTTACAGTTTTTTTTTTTGTTTTTTTTTTACAGTGAACATTATAAAGAAAAAATAAATAAATAAAAAATAAAAGTAAAAAAATAAAAGACAGCAGTCTATTCAGGTATCAATACATTTAAATTTTCATACAGAATCAAGGCTTTTGTAGTTTTTACATGTTTCAGTGTTTTTCTGAAGTTTGTTATTTCATTTATATAAATTGAGAACAGTGGGTGGTTCTTCATAAATCTACATCTGTGGATAAATTGTTTAGCAAAAATAATTAAAGTGTTGTACATAATTTCTTGTTTTTGGTTTTCCATTATAATTCCAAATTGAATGTCTTTATAATTCCATTTGGGGTGTTTGAGTGTCCTCAGATGTCCAGTCTTGAAATGCAGTCCAAAATGTCCTGGTGTATGAGAAGTGAAAAAACAAATGTTCCGAAGATTCAATTTCAGATTCACAGAAAACACAATTATTTTTCTCAATATTAAATCTTTTTCTCATAAAGTCATTACAAGGACAAATATCATTTAGTGTTTTAAAAACCCGACACCTGAGGATGGCGCAAACTTCCTCTGACGCCACGCAAACGGACCCGTGAGCACGTGACCACGTGACCATGTGACCATGTGACCATGTGACCACATGACCACATGACCACATGACCACGGGCACGAAATGGGAACAGAGAACGAAGTGACTCGTTAAAGGGACGTTCCACTGTTTTTTACACCGTGAGCCTGACTGCCATCACATTTAACGCACTGAAAAAAAGAACATGTGACGTAAATAAACGGACTGGAATTTGGAATATTCATCTGAAAGATTATGTTTTACATTTATTTACTTATTTAAAATTAAACTTGTTCAGATTATTTGAGTTACATCCAAGAATTTTCATCTTCAGCTGAACCTCACTCAGATATTACAACTAATTTTAAACAATATTTATACAAAGTGCTCAGATGTTTGTTTTTTCATTTTTTTGTTCTGGTTTTGAGTTTCATATATATATATATATACATATATATATATATATATATATATATATATATATATATATATATATATATATATATATATATATACTGTTAGTTTAATTAAACTCAACTGAATTAACTCATTTTAGGTTTAACATGGAATGTCTTCATTTTTTAGAAGCTGAAAAAAGCTGAATAAGTGACTCTCATCACATTTCAAACTGTTTTTCATGGTTGAGTTTCATGAGTTCATGTGTGGTTTTAGTTTTAATGAATAGTTTTAGGGTTTTTTTTTATTAGTTTTGTCTGAATATTTATCTTGAAAGACCATTTCAAAGATTTTTTTTAAATTATTGGGTCTTAATCTTGTTCAGATTATTTGACGACCCCATTTAGATATTACAAGTGATTTTAAGTAATATTTATAATAAAACCAGCTCCATTTTTGGGATGACTATGGACGACACAGGAAGTGTTTACCTTCAACACATTTATACTTGTTTTATGCAGTTTTTCTGATACATATCTGCTGAGTCATTACATCTCCATAAAACCATAGATTTACCATAGATTAAAAAAAAAAAAATCTTACTATGAAGACTTGAAACAAGTATGTTCTGCTTAAAATAAGAATATTATCATTCTATAATCTTTAGATACAACGGTGTATCAGTGCCACATAAGAAAATAAAAGCACTTGTCACTACGAGAATAAACTCATAAAATATTGAGAGAAAACCCAAAATATTATGTGAATAAAGTCGTAGTTTAAAAAAAAAAGAATTCCTAATTTAACAAAAATAATGTCTTAATATTTCCAGCATGAAGACACTTAATATCATGAGAGAAGAGTCATAGTTTAAAAAAAAAAACCTCATAATGTAACAAGAATAATGTTGTACTTTTATAACATTAAAGTTGTAATGTTTTGGGAAAAAATTCACAATAGTGCGATTAAAACGTCATCATGTATAAATTGTAAGGCTTTAACCTTTTTGGTGACAGAGTTTCTGTTTACAGCGAACGCAAGAAGCGAAGTGATGGTGGGCGGGGCTAATAGGCTCAGTATTTGGTGGGTGGGGCCAATAGTCTCAATATTTGTCCTTTGTGTGTAAACCCCAAATGAAAGTAGAACCTCATAGAATGTTCCCAGTTCTACATGAGGAGACCAGTGGGTACGACTTTATTCTGGTAAATTATATTTTTCCACGTTTTTAAATTGTGACTTTATTCTCCAAATATTACGACTTTATTTTCCAAATATTACAACTTTATTCTTGTAGTGGCCAGTGTTTTTTTTCTCATGTGGCCCTAATACACCATTGTACGTAGATAATAGTTTCTTATTTTAATAAAACTTGATAAGTGTAATTTTCTTACTGCCGATAATTTGACTTGAAATACAACATTTTAACCCAAAAATGAGTTTTAAAAAAATGTATTTTTGTACAGGCCTTTTTTTTTTTTTTTTTTTTGCAGTGGCAGAAGAATCATTCAGCTGTTTTTATTTTGATTTCATTTTTTTATTTGGGGTTTTGAGTTTATTGCTTTAACTCTATTGAACTGAAGAGACCAGATTTGGACTGTTTTGAGTTCGTTTCAGTTCAGGTGTTTCAGGTTTTATATAAAAGTCTTCATTTGTAGAAGCTGAAGAACTGACTCCCATCAGATTTAACAGATGAAATATTCAACTGTTTTTATTTTATCTTTCAGTTTGGGTTTGGAGTTTTATTTTTTCATTCGTACAGTTGTTTATTGATTAGTTTTAGACTGTTGTTCATCAGTTTTGTCTTAATTTGCAGATGTTAAAAAGGCTGAATAACTGACCTGCATCACATTTTACAGACAAAACATTCAGATGTTTATATTTCAGTTTTTTGTTTGGGTTTGACTTTATTTAGTATTAGTTTAATTACATTTAACTGAATTAACTAGTTTTAGAATTTTTCAGCTTCAATGTGTGATGTCTTCATTTTGTACAAGCTGAAAAAGGCTGAATAACCGACTGTATCACATTTCAGACAGAATGTTCGACTGTTTTTTATGGTTGAGTTTTATGAGTGTTGTATGTGGTGTTTAATTTATTGACCTACAGCTGATTGTTTTAGTTTGTCGTTTTGTTTTGTTTTTGTTCGTTTCAGTTTTTCAGGTTTCATGTGGAACGTCTTAATGTTTTAGAAGCTGAAAAAGGTTGAAGAACTTCCCTCACATTTCACAGACGTTTTTATTTCATCTTTTATTTGGACTTTTGAGTTTATTACTTTAATTATATTGAACTGAATAGGTCAGATTTGGACTGTTTTGAGTGCGTTTTGGTTTAGATTTTTCAGATTTTATGTGAAAAGTCTTCATTTGCAGAAGCTGAAAAAGGCTGAAGAACTTCCCTCACATTTCAGATGAAACTTTCAGCTGTTTTTTGTTGTTTTTTTCATCTTTTTATTTGGGTTTTGAATGTTATTTTTTCGTACACAGTGTTATTTTAATTTATGCAACTGAAATGACTAGTTTTAGATCGTTTTTTGTTAGTTTTGTTTTAAAGGGAAGGGAAGGGAGAAAGGAAAAAAGGAAAGGAAAGGAAAAGAAAAGAAAAGAAAAGAAGGAAAGAAGGAAAGAAAGGAAGGAAAGCAGGAGAGGAGAGGAGAGGAGAGGAGAGGAGAGGAGAGGAGAGGAGAGGAGAGGAGAGGAGAGGAGAGGAGAGGAGAGGAGAGGAGAGGAGAGGAGAGGAGAGGAGAGGAGAGGAGAGGAGAGGAGAGGAGAGGAGAGGAGAAAAAAAGGAAAGGAAAGAGACGGAAAGGAAAGGAAAGGAAAGGAAAGGAAAGGAAAGGAAAGGAAAGGAAAGGAAAGGAAAGGAAAGGAAAGGAAAGGAAAGGAAAGCAGAAGGAAGAGACAGAAAAAGAGGAGATGAAGAAGGATAAGGAACATCACTGCTGAAGAAAAGAGCATAGGAAAGGAAATAAGGAAAGGAAAGTAGGGAACACTAAAGGAAATAAGAGGAAAGGAAACAAAAGAAGCAGTAAAAGTAAAAACAGTCAATGGAACAAAGATCCTCCAGACAGACAGACAGCACCAGGGGGATGATGGGAAATGGAGGCAGCTGCCGTGTGTGTGTGTGTGTGTGTGTGTGTGTGTGTGTGTGTGTGTGTGTGTGTGTGTGTGTGTGTGTGTGTGTGTGTGTGTGTGTGTGTGCAGGCTGTAATGACATGCAGTGTGTGTCATTTACATGGATGTATATGTATGGGTTTACAGGTTCACACAGCACAGACTGAGCGTGTGCAAACAGCCAATCAGAGGCTGACGCGGCGTTAATGCATTCATTAAAGCCTTCGTTACCGCGGGAGACGAGTGGAAATTCACTTTGACACTCGACGACAGCGTGGAATCTGCAGCCGCTCCACAAACAAAGGCTTTTACCTTATGAGAACTGGGACTTCCTGTTTCAGTTGGAGAGCCTGGAGGTTCTACTGGGTTTTACTGGGTTCTACTGGGCTCTACTGGGTTCTACTGGGTTCTACTGGGTTCTACTGGGTTCTACTGGGTTTTACTGGGCTCTACTGGGTTCTACTGGGTTCTACTGGGTTCTACTGGGTTCTACTGGGTTCTAGTGCAGGGCTGTAGAACTCATTTTAGTTCCGGTTCAGGATCAGACCAGTCAAATATTAACATAATAACCTATAAATATTGACAACTATGAACTTTACTCTGTTTTAGAACGAATGTATGTTTGACACCTCGGTTCTACTGGGTTCTACTGTGACCACGTTGCCACAGAACCACAGGCTGATCCTTTAACGTCCTGGCGGTGGTCATGTCAGGTGTCGGCCTTCGGTCCATGTGTGAACCGGCGCCGCTGATGGATCGGTCTTAATATTTACGTTCCGTCTTTAATCAGCCAATCCCAGTGAGGCCTCGTCCGTCTGTTGGTCATCGCTCTTCTTCTCTGCCGGGTTTGTGGGTAGTTGGCGTCGACCTCCGGCTGATCCCCGCCGGCTTCGGGTGTTTGGAGTCAGACTTCAGCTCCGTCTGATCTATCGGCCGCTGTGTTTAAAACCAAACCGTCACAGACTCACTCAGCACCGCTGGATGGATGGCACACCGGGGACGTTTACCCAGACTCCTCTGCTCCGTCAGCGGCCCATTGGTCCGGTCATTAGACCGTCATACATCAGAGCGGACCTGACCTCCGCTACGGCTCAGTCTGAAGGTTTTACAAAGAGAAACCAGAGAAATGGATGAAAACACAAGCGCAGAAAAGTCCGACCTTGAACTCTGTGTCCAGGATGGGAAATGAATTTAGGTTCAGTTTTATGGCGTTTGTCACTGTTTTTGTCTTTTACATCTTTAGACCTTAAACGTCATCTGGAAAACTGAGCAATTTATCAGGGTTCATCCATTTTGCAAAACTGTAAAATAGAAATAATGAAAAATTCCCATCAAATGTAGGAAAAGTTGAGCCACTTTTAAGAATGTAAAGGAGGTGAAAGTACAGATATTTGTGTTAAACAAAAAAATGAAGACATGAAAATATCACAGAAGTGAAGAAAGTATCTGATCAAATACAGTAAATGAACACTGAGTGAAAACACAAATGAGCAGATTCTAAACTCCATTTCCCATAAGCCTCCACAGCATCGGACTGACATGTCAGTGTCCTGTTAAGAACTGCAGCTCCTTCTACATGTGTTCCGTTCTTCTTCATGTGTTCAGTTCTTCTTCATGTGTTTGGTTCTTCTTCATGTGTTTGGTTCTTCTTCATGTGTTCAGTTCTTCGTGTGTTTGGTTCTTCTTCATGTGTTCAATTCTTCATGTGTTTGGTTCTTCTTCATGTGTTTGGTTCTTCTTCATGTGTTTGGTTCTTCTTCATGTGTTCAGTTCTTCATGTGTTTGGTTCTTCTTCATGTGTTAAGTTCTTTTTTGTGTGTTTGGTTCTTTTTCATGTGTTCAATTCTTCGTGTGTTTGGTTCTTCTTCATGTGTTTGGTTCTTCTTCATGTGTTGGGTTTGTAGTTCTTTTTTGTGTGTTTGGTTCTTGTTCTTGGGTTGGGTCTGGTGTTCTTCTTCATGTGTTTGGTTCTTCTTCGTGTGTTTGGTGCTTGTTCTTGTGTTGGATCCGTGATTCTTGTTCTTGTGTTCTGTCCGTGGTTCTTGTTCTTGTGTTCTGTCCGTGGTTCTTGTTCTTGTGTTGGGTCAGTGGTTCTTGTTCTTGTGTTCTGTCCGTGGTTCTTGTTCTTGTGTTGGGTCAGTGGTTCTTGTTCATATGTTGGTTCTGTAGTTCTTTTTTATGTGTTCGGTTCTTCTTAGTGTTTGGTTCTTGTTTTTGTGCTGGGTCTGTGGTTGTTCTTCACGTGTTTGGTTCTTCTTCATATGTTGGTTCTGGTGTTCTTCTTTGTGTGTTTGGTTCTTCTTCATGTGTTTGGTTTTTCTTCATGTGTTGAGTCTGTAGTTCTTTTTTATGTGTTTGGTTCTTCTTCGTGTGTTCAGTTCTTAGTGTGTTTGGTTCTTCTTCATGTGTTGGGTTCTTGTTCTTGTGTTCTGTCCGTGGTTCTGTGTTCTGCTTGTCTCGTTAAACCATCATGTAGTTGATGTTAGATCTGATCGGGGGCGTCGTCATCTATGGATCAGAGGTCAAAGGTCACCACAGAGGTCGTCTGGTCGTTATGGAAACACTTAGACTCACATATCAGACTCCGGTCTACCTTCAAGACCTCAAGGCCATGATTTTGCGGCCATCTTTATTCGGTAAACCGCTGGATCTACGTCAGTACTTTACAGAACATGAAGCTAAGTGGGAATGCTAACGCTAAGGCTCCAACGCAGGCTGGTGCCGGTTTTTACAGAACATTTGTCTTTTGGTGGTTCTTTGGGTTGACTCAAGGTCAAGGTTCTAATAGTTTTGGATTTTTCATTCTAGTTTAGTTTTATTTAGTTTGGACTTTTTTCTCTAATTCAGTTAGTTTTAATTTGTTTTTAGAGCAGGTTTGCTAGTTTTTATTAGTTTTCGTTTTTTCTAAATGCTTAGTTTTAGTTTCTTTATATATTTTCTCTTCTTCTCCGTCGTATTCAAATAAATCCCAGACAGGACTCTGCTGCTTTCTCCCAACTTTAGTCTCTATGTTTCCAGGTAGAGTGGGGACCAGAAGACGACTGGAAACCACAAGTGACCACAAGTGACGGACCGTCAAGTGTCGTATGGTGCTGCTAGCTAAAATTGCGAAATAAATCGATTACATATCAATCTGACATTGACAAAGATGAAAACGAAGGGAATTTAATCCATAATTTTTATTTGTTTTAGTTAGTTTTGTAAACACACAATACAGCTTCAGTTAGTTATCGTTTTTCCTTTTAATTATAGTTTTTATTAATTTCAGTTAACAAAAATGTTTTTTCAATTCTAGTTTTTGTCATTTCATTAGTTTTCGTTAACGTTAATAACCTTGGTTGAGGTTGGATCACGTTCCCACAAATCAACCACAGTCTGAGCCGTGATCGTCGCAGAAACACGAGGTGATTCATTCCGATCCTGACGCTGAAAACCTCCAGCTGTTCGTATCACACCTGGTTTTATGGTGGTTTATGAAGCAAACCCGGGTCAGATGGAGTTAACGAAAGTCCGCGTTGGCGACCTCTCCACTCCGACACATCTGATGAATAACCTACAAACTGCAGACGTTCTGTTAAACAAACACAGATCTGTAAAGACCAAAACCCTGAGCTCGACTGCAGCAGAAGACGCTGACCTCTGGTTGTGGTTGTGGCGTAAACTCTGGAACACAGCTGCTGTTTTCATGTAAATGTTGTGCAAATTTTACCCAAGTCTCTCTGAAGTTGTGTAAAATGTTAATGAGTGTTTCCACTGATAAATTAATGGGATGTGAATCTTCAGCAGCTCCTCACAAACTGCTGAAAATCACAGCTCATGAAAACACGCGTTAACTTCCTCGTCCTCAGTCTTCGTTCCTTCGATGGAGTTGAACACACATGACAAGTGGACAACTCTCCAGAGGACACTCGCTAATCAACTCCAACCACGTGCGGTGACCTCTGACCCCCAACGCCGGCGAAGCTTTCGTCATCGTTCTAACACAAACACACGGCGAGATGCGAAGCAGCTGGAGCACACACACCTCTGCGTCGCCTTTCATCGGCGGCCAATCAGGAAGCACATGCACCGAAGCACACGTCATGGGACAGGACTGAAGGTCTGGGTCTGTTTCTACATGTGAAACTGTCAAATAAGGAGTGAGGAGGCGAAGAAGAAACCCAGCTTTAAGAAGAAGAAAGAGGAAAAAGAAGAAGAACAAGGAAGAAGAAGAACAAGAAGAAGAAGAACAAGGAAGAAGAAAAAGAAGAACAAGGAAGAAGAAGACAAAGAAGAAGAAGAAAAAGAAGAAAAACAAGGAAGAAGAACAAGACAAAGAAGAACAAAAAGAAGAACAAGGAAGAGAAAAGAAGAAGAACAAGGAAGAAGAACAACAAGGAAGAAGAAGAAGATGAAGAAGAAAAAGAAGAACAAGGAAGAAGACGAAGAAGAATAAAAAGAAGAACAACAAGAAGAAAAAGAAGAACAACTAAGAAGAAGAAGAAAAAGAAGAAGAAAAGGAAGAAGAAGAAGACAAAGAAAAAAAGAAGAGGAAAAAGAAGAACAAGGAAGAGGAAGAAAAACAAGAAAAAAGAAGAAAAAAGAAGAAGAAGGACAAGGAAGAAGAGGAAAAAGACGAACACGGAAGAAGAAGAAGAAGAAAGAAGAAGAAGAAGAAGAAGAAGAAGAAGAAGAAGAAGAAGAAGTGTGGATCAGGGGGTGGAGCACCAACCAACCACATCCACTGAAACCGTCATGTGACCACGACTGAGGAGGTTCAGCCTTTGGTAAAACCTGAAGGAAGTTCACTCCAAAAAAGGGGTGTCTAAAAACCAGATGAAAACACGAAATCTGACTGAAAACAAGTGAAACATCTGTCCATGCAGCAAGAGAATTTCACTGGACCAGGTTTCTGGAATTCAGATTCAGTTAAATCTAGAAATCAGCCTGTCAACAGATGAATGAACACTTAAAATAAGACATTAACAGACTGACCTCATGAAATCACACTGTACGTCATGTCCGTTTTTATGGCGTTTCATGTGTTATACGTACGCATTTTCATCCTTTAGTGTGTTATTCAACGGCATTTGATCGTGTGTCAATTTACGCCAAGATTTCCGGTTTACAGATCTGTGGCCCCTAACTCTAACCCTAACTTTTTCTGTTATGCACGGCTCACAGAGGTCTTTTTTATTTATATTCAGTATTTCCTCATTTATTTTACCTTTTACTTGTTTAAAAGGTTCTAAAAGTCTCTTCTCAAAAAACAATTAATAGCCATGTTCGATAAAATAAACATCAAAACCATTTCCAAAAAAGGAATGAAAGGGAGGGGAAACTGTGGGAAATGAATTTAAGGATGGGAATTTGTGATAAAATTAGCATCAGGATTGGAGATTAGGGTTAGGATAGAAAATAAAATAAGTGTAGGGGTTGGGGTTGAAATTTGGGTTAGTGGTTAAGGGTAGGGTTAAGATAAGGGGGTAGGGTTAGTGGTTTTTTCATAATAAATATGATAAAAAATTCAAGTCTGTTTTAAGCATTTATTACATATAGTAATGATAATTAATGGAAATAGTTATTGGACCAAAACACCTTAATAAAAAAAAAAAAAAAAGCCATGGTGATTATAATCAAGATTTTAATTTTAATTAAGCATTGTGTATGGTATAGATACAATTTCACTTTACAATCAGAACTTTTTGCTTGAAAAATGAATTATTGTAATGTCAGGTCCACTCCTGTGGAGCCCCCCCCAGTGGTCTGGTCTGTTCACTGCACATGCACAACTCACGCGCACAACTCACGTTTGACTATTGGCTTGACAGCAAGCTTCTTTTTTTTTTTTTTACCGAAAAGACAACAAAAAAGCAAGAGTCTGTGATAACGTTAGTACAAGCACAGAATCCAAATGCAGAACTCAGACAACAAAAATTAGTTCCAAAAGATTTATTATTCACACACAGGGGAAAAAATATTATGAGTGACAGAATCTTGAGGATAATGGTTGGAGATTTCCTCCTCTGATTCGTCCTCCGGATCGAGGGCAGCAGCCCGTCTCCCCGAGCGGTGTTAGGAGTGTTTTCCCCGACTGGGGAAAAGCAAAGGGAGGTCAGGGACGGAAACAGGTCATACACAGGCAGGCTAACAATCGAGCAACAGGACATAAGGACAAGGCAAACTCACGTACCGGTAGTCAGGGCGAGAAGGTCAAAACCAGGTATCAGATGAGGCAGACAAAACCGACAGGGATCAGGCAGAAGACGAGAAACCGAGGAATCCAAAACAGGTCAAAAAACAGGCAGGCAAACGAACAAACGAGGTCAAGAGCGCTGGTCTGAACTACTGGAGTTACAAACTGGCGACCGACAAAAGGAAGAGACAGGGTTTAAATACACAAAAGGGAGGGAAGACAACTAGACACAGGTGGAACAAATCAGGGCGGAGACAGGTAATCAGGTCAGAGGTGAGGAAGATCAGGGAACAGGAAGTAAAGACGACAGACAAGACACATGAGGGAAAACTTAACAAAATAAAACAGGAAGTGACAAACAAAACATAAAAGACAGACAAAACCAGACTATCGTCTGGCTGCAGGTGTGACAGTACCCCCCCTCCTAGGGACGGCACCAGACGGACCAGGAACATCAGGATGGCTCTGATGAAACTGTTGAATCAGGTCCGGATCCAGAATGCGAGACGCTGGCACCCAGGAACGCTCTTCAGGTCCATAACCCTCCCAGTCCACAAGGTATTGGAACCCTCTTCCCCGGCGGCGAGCTGCCATCAAACGGCGGACCGTGTAAGCCGGATCCCCATCAATCATCCGTGGCGGCGGAGGAGGTTGGGTGGGTGGGACCAGATGGCTCTCCTTCACAGGTTTGATTTGGCTGACGTGGAAAGTGGGATGGATCCTCATAGACCTTGGTAACTTCAGGCGAACAGAAACAGGATTAATAACTTTTGATATAGGGAATGGACCTACAAACCTGGGTGCCAACTTGCGACTCTCAATCCGCAGCGGGAGATGTTTAGCAGACAGCCAAACCCTCTGGTCAGGATGGTAAACGGGGGCTGGGCTCCTATGGGCATCCGCCGAGGTCTTGTAACGGCCCGACGCCTTCAATAGGGCCTGTCTAGCTCGGGCCCAAGTCCTTTTGCAGCGATGGATGAGAGCCAGGGCTGAAGGCACGCCCACCTCCTTCTCCAATGAAGGAAACAAGGGCGGCTGATAACCATACACAACATGGAAGGGAGAAAGCCCAGAAGAAGCACTGGGCAGAGAGTTATGAGCGAACTCCACCCACAACAGATGACGGCTCCAGGAGGCGGGATTCTGGGAGGCCAACACACGGAGACCCACCTCCAGGACCTGGTTAAGCCTCTCTGTTTGGCCATTAGTCTGCGGGTGAAAACCAGAGGACAGACTGACAGAGGCACCAACAAGGGAACAAAAAGCCTTCCAAAAACTGGCCACGAACTGAGGCCCCCTATCGGAGACCACGTCTCTGGGAAAACCATGTAAACGAAAAACATGAGTCAGTAGCGCCTCAGCTGTCTCCTTAGCCGAGGGCAGTTTAGGCAGTGGAATAAAATGCACCATCTTGGAGAATCTATCCACCACAGTGAGAACCACCGTGTTACCATTAGACAGGGGCAAACCTGTTACAAAATCCAGGGCGATGTCTGACCAGGGTCTTCTGGGAACAGGTAACGGACGCAACTCCCCCATGGGAGCCTTATTGGAGACTTTACAGGCCGCACACACTGGACATGCGGCCACATATTCGGTGACGTCCCTTTCCATGGCTGGCCACCAAAAGCGCTGTTTCACCACAAACAGGGTCCTCTTCACCCCAGGATGGCATGCCATCTTCGAAGCATGGCCCCACTGGATCACCTGAGAACGAAGGCGAGGAGGGACAAACAGACGGTCTGGCGGGACGCCATCCGGAACTTCACAATCATTAAGGGCCTCCATGACCAACTTCTCCACCCCCCACTGAAAAGCCCCAATAACACAGGAACTGGGCAAAATAGTCTCAGGTTCAGACAAGGGGGTGTCAGGAGAGAAAACCCTGGAGAGAGCATCCGGCTTCCCATTCTTAGAGCCAGGACGGTAGGAAAGGGTAAAGTTAAAGCGGGTGAAAAATAGAGCCCACCTGGCCTGACAAGAGTTGAGACACTTAGCTGAGCGCAGATACTCCAGATTCTTATGATCAGTCCAGATAAGAAATGGCACGTCCGTCCCCTCCAGCCAATGGCGCCATTCTTCCAACGCCACCTTAATGGCCAGCAGCTCACGGTTACCAATGTCATAGTTCTTCTCTGCAGGAGACAATCTTTTAGAGAGATAAGCACAGGGGTGGAGCCTATTATCAGTGGCGGAGCGTTGTGAAATGACCGCCCCAACACCCAAATCAGAGGCGTCGACTTCCACCACAAACTGCAGAGCTGGGTCAGGAACGGACAGGATGGGAGCCGTGGAGAACACCCCCTTCAGGTGGTTGAAGGCCTTTTCAGCTTCCGGGTTCCACCTGAACACAGACTTTGAAGAGGTGAGAGAATGCAGGGGAGCAGCCACACTGCTGAACCCCCGAATAAACTTCCTATAGAAGTTAGCGAAGCCCAAAAATCTTTGAACATCTTTTCTGGAAGCTGGGGTCGGCCACTCCCTGACCGCACTAACCTTTTCAGGATCCATCTGGACGCTTCCTTCTGAGATGATGAAGCCCAAAAAGGACACCGAGGGCTGGTGAAATTCACATTTCTCCGCTTTGACAAACAGTTGGTTAGCCAGGAGTCTTTGAAGCACTTGTCGCACATGATGAATGTGAGTCTCTTCATCTGGAGAAAAAATCAAAATATCGTCCAGGTAGACAAACACAAAAACATTAAGCATGTCTCGGAGAACATCATTAACCAATGCCTGGAAAACAGCGGGGGCGTTGGTTAGACCAAAAGGCATCACCAAGTACTCGTAATGCCCACTAGGGGTGTTAAACGCCGTCTTCCACTCATCACCCTCTCTGATACGGACTAAGTGGTAGGCATTACGGAGGTCTAATTTGGAGAAAACCTTAGCACCATGCAACAGCTCAAAGGCGGAAGACATTAATGGTAAGGGATACCTGTTTCGGACAGTAATGTCGTTAAGCCCCCTATAATCAATACAGGGCCTGAGGGTCTTGTCCTTCTTGTCCACAAAAAAGAAGCCTGCTCCTGCAGGCGACGATGAGGGCCTAATTAACCCAGCAGCCAAGGACTCGTCAATGTACTTCTTCATAGCTAGGTTCTCAGGGCCGGACAGGGAATATAATCTCCCTTTAGGGGGAGAAGTACCAGGGCGTAGATCAATAGCACAAACATAAGGGCGATGAGGTGGCAAAGCCGTAGCCTTTGACTTACTAAACACTTCCTTTAAGTCATGATAACACAGGGGCACCTTTTCTAAGGCAGGGAAATCCTTATTTTCCTCCTTGGGCATGCTAACAGGGGCTACAGAAATTTGTGACATCACAGGAGAACTAACAGGTAATTTAACAAACTTGCATCGTGTTTCACAATCTTTACACCAGGAATAAACCTCCCCTGTGTCCCAATCAATGAATGGTTTGTGGATCTGTAGCCAAGGATACCCCAAAATGAGTGGTTGAGTTTCTGAGTTATATATATGAAAGCTAATGCTTTCAGTGTGTCCGTCGAGAAACTGCACAGTCACCGGCTCAGTACAATGAGTGATCCGACAGATCACATGCTCATCCAGGGCTCGGGCCTCCAACGGACGCTGGATCGGGGTAGAGACGAGTCCCAGCTTAGTTACTAAGTTCTGGTCCATAAGGTTAGCGTCGGACCCAGAGTCGATCAGGACGGGGTGCTGGAGAGACAGAATTAGAGCACAACAGAACCACAGGAAACGGACGAGTTACAGTGGACAAACACACAGTTCTGCTCAACAGCGACCCCTCACCAGTCTTGGCATCAGGCCTAAGGGTGCAGTTGCTTACTCTATGCCCACTTTGACCACAATAAAGACAAAGCCCCTCCGTCATGCGTCGGCGGCGTTCCTCCGAGGAAATGTGAGTCCGTCCCAACTGCATGGGCTCCTCCTTGTTCCCACCAGTCTCTGCTACTGGAAGACGTATCATCTCACGGCCAGGACCCCTGCTGGACGAAGCGCCGACCTCAGGTTCCATGGACTGCCAAACTGATTCCTGATCAGCGACCCGGATAGCCTCGGTGATAACTTCGTCTAAGGAGGTGAGTTGTTGGCAGAGCGCCATCTCCCGGCCGACAGAGCGATTAAGACCGGACAAAAAAGCAGTAATCAGGGCCTGGTTGTTCCACCCAGACTCCACTGCTAAAGATCGAAAAGCGCTCACATACTGCCTGATGGTCCGCTCTCCCTGTCTAAGCCTCATAATCTGATGGCCTGCGAACTGGGTCCGAACCGGGTGGTCATAAACCCGCTTAAGTTCGGATACCAAGGCCGAAAAAGACAAAACAGCAGGAGAACCTTGTTCAAAAAGTGCATTAAAGTAGCTGAGAGGAGGGCCTTCTAGCAAACTAGCCAGATAAGCAATCTTTACAGAGTCTTTGGCAAAACGAACAGGTTGTGAATCAAAAATTAACTGGATCTGAGTCAAAAAATCACGACAAGTGTCAGGATTACCAGAATACTTGGAGGGTGCCGGAATGTTCGGCTCAGCCGAGTCTCGAACAGGCGGACTGGTGGACCTATTCTCGCTTGACACAGCCGCGGCTTGAGTACTAGTGAGCATAGCAACCTGAGAAGTTAGCTGGTTCATTTTATCGAGTAGGGTGTGGAGAGCCTGATCATGTCCCCCTAGCCTGTGCCCCTGAGACTGAATAGCCTCCTTGACCTGTGTGAGTTCTGCTGGATTCATACTTTGGCCAGTTTGTACTGTGATAACGTTAGTACAAGCACAGAATCCAAATGCAGAACTCAGACAACAAAAATTAGTTCCAAAAGATTTATTATTCACACACAGGTGAAAAAATATTATGAGTGACAGAATCTTGAGGATAATGGTTGGAGATTTCCTCCTCTGATTCGTCCTCCGGATCGAGGGCAGCAGCCCGTCTCCCCGAGCGGTGTTAGGAGTGTTTTCCCCGACTGGGGAAAAGCAAAGGGAGGTCAGGGACGGAAACAGGTCATACACAGGCAGGCTAACAATCGAGCAACAGGACATAAGGACTAGGCAAACTCACGTACCGGTAGTCAGGGCGAGAAGGTCAAAACCAGATCAGATGAGGCAGACAAAACCGACAGGGATCAGGCAGAAGACGAGAAACCGAGGAATCCAAAACAGGTCAAAAAACAGGCAGGCAAACGAACAAACGAGGTCAAGAACGCTGGTCTGAACTACTGGAGTTACAAACTGGCGACCGACAAAAGGAAGAGACAGGGTTTAAATACACAAAAGGGAGGGAAGACAACTAGACACAGGTGGAACAAATCAGGGCGGAGACAGGTAATCAGGTCAGAGGTGAGGAAGATCAGGGAACAGGAAGTAAAGACGACAGACAAGACACATGAGGGAAAGCTTAACAAAATAAAACAGGAAGTGACAAACAAAACATAAAAGACAGACAAAACCAGACTATCGTCTGGCTGCAGGTGTGACAGAGTCAGAGGCAGAAGAAAGAAGAAACGCCGTGCATCACCTGCGGGTAGGTCATGGAACTTAATTACAGGGAAATGTGTTATCATTGTTATACAAAGACCAAGCCAGAGCTAGCAGCTAACAGCTAACAGCTAGCTAACCACTGGACAGCTAACAGCTAGCTAACCACTGGACAGCTAACAGCTAGCTAACCACTGGACAGCTAACAGCTAGCTAACCACTGGACAGCATAAAACAAACAAACAAACAGAATCATGTTGGGCCCCTGGTACAAAAAAAAGGCACCGGAAACAACCTGTCGGAGCTGGGGGGGGGCTGTGATTGGCGGGGGTAAGGGTGGGGCGGGGTTTAGCAGCAGTTGGACATGGAAGAGGGGCGGGGGTGCACGCGGTTGGCCTTTCCTATACGGTCGTCATGTTTCCAGGTCTCATCTACGCATGTGCTCTGCATATCTGTCAGAATACGTCAGAATGGAGGCTAGTACGAAGCGGAAGAAATGAACAGGCTGGCATATATTCATACAAACAGTAGCAAAAAGTGCACATTCACTGTATTCTTTCACATAACTTTTATTAATTTAAATATTTTGAGCCAAGCATCCATGCAGCCTGTCATATAAGCATTCAGTGCAGCTCAAGCAGGGGGCAGTTGTCAGTCAGGGAATTTCCTGGACTTTCCCGATTCCATCAGCATCTGTAACTCTGCAACACGGCGTTGGTGAAACAGGTCATTTACTTTACGTTCATTAAAACGTACTCAGAGTAAGACAGAAATCACATATATTCAGTGGAAAGGTTAAGTGAATAGCTTGCTTTACAGTCTTTGCTTAGTTGTCAAGTTTTTGCCAACAATCCATTTGCAAGTATATTGTGTATTTTTTTACCCACTGGGCTAAACCAAACTTTAAATGTACTTATTACAAACATAGTTCTTCTATTAAAGGAAGCCATGCATATTAGATGTTTTGGAATATTTGTTAATCACTGCTAAATGACTTGTTTCACCAGTCCCGTGCTGCACAGTTACAGATGCTGACTGTATGGGGGTCGCTGTCAGGGCCGCTGACGATGACCAGGTCATGACCATCAGCATCAGCTGACTGATCTCAGTAAATGCTGTTGTGTGTCTCACCAGTTCTTATGGTATTTGTTGTGCTATACCTACGCATTTTTGACCTTTGGTGTGTTATTCAACACCATTTGATCGCGTGTCAATTTACATCAAGATCTCCAGTTCGCATAACCCAGTGGTTCTCAAACTTCTTACAGTGGAGCATCCTCTGAAATGTATATATTTTGAGCCAAGTACCCCCAACTGTCGCTTCAGCATTTTTGATTAAGAAAATGAAGCTAAATTTGTTCCTGTGCCAAAAGTGTCTGTTTTTATTTTCAAAACTTTGTAAACAAACAAAATATATTTAACTTTAATATATTAAAAACGACAAATCTTTATTAGTAAATTTTGTGCAAAATATAAACTGAAAAGTGTCCTTTCATTGATAAGAGAAATAACTTAATTGAGCATTAATGAATAAATGAACTTTTCATCAACAAAAATAGTTACTTAGTTACTCAAACTCATCTTGAATAATATGAAATAGAAATGCTCTTAAAATGTTACCAAAGCTTAAACAAGATGATTGACGATAAAACTAACCTTGTCAGCCCAAAATATTATTGCTTAAGAACTATGAGCCTTTTGAACATTTTAGTGAAAATCTGTTCGCTTTGGGGGTTTTTAAGCTTTTTGAAAATACTGAAATGAAATAAGGTCAGAAGTGTCAATTTTATTATATGAATGTATTTATTGTGTAAATTAAGTATTAATTCTCATTATTTATTCTGTATTCGGTACATGATGACTTATTTAATGTGTTTTTTAAAAAATTTTCAAGTACCCCTGGGCTTCCTCCGAGTACCCCCTGGGAGTACGCGTAGCCCACTTTGAGTATGACTGACATAACCCTAACCCTCAGTGTGTGGTATTTGACGCATCGATCCAGGTTGGACAGGGGCTGATAACAGCGTGAAAGCTTATAATGCGTACAACAGATAAGACGCCAGTTAAAGGTTTGTGTATGTTCATGTGAGTCATCATATCCTGTCGGTATCAGGCTTCTGTAAACGGATTTTTGATTATTTATTTTTCCTCTTTTACTTCTGTGAGTCCTGTCTTGTGTAATTGTGGTCTTGATGGGTCTTGATATGAAATCCTAGGATGGTGGCCTTCATGAAGACAGGTCTCAGGTACAGCCCCCCCCCCACCGTTCTTCTGGATCTGTGGCTTATTATGCCTCAACAGAAAGAACACACTTCCTGAATACAGTCTATATGCAGTATCTGAGTATATGTTGGTGTAAATATCCCCACATTACTCACCCTAACGCCCACCCCCCCCCCCCACCCCCACCCCCACCCCATCTCCTCTGTTCCTGCTGCTGTTACTATTGTCCTAACCCTCACAGGCCAATTTGAACAAACCCAGTTAACAGCCTGCAGATCCGAGCCCGGCTCATAGACTGACAGCTCTCTGACAAAAGGCAACAGCAGAAATTCCCCCGCCGCTAATATCTGCTGTCAGCCGGCCGCATCTAAAACGCCGCTAATGCATCGCCCCGCCACCGCCGCCACCACCACCACCGGGCCCTCACCCACCCCCACCCCCTCGCTCCAGCCGACGTTAAGAAAGAGGCTGATATGAATACTCTGAGCATAACAATGATCCAAAAAATAAAAAGAAGCTCTGCTCTCTAATGGCGCCGGCAAATAGCGTCACATATTTATGGTGACAAAAGGAGCTTCTGTGCGACGGGATGTTCAATCTTCCAGGTGTCACTGCCTTCACACTGAGGGGAAATGGGTGCCAGACGGAGACACATCCAAACCCCAGAAGTGCATCCTAAGTAGGCGAGTCGACTGATACTGATAGCAGCACCGTGATGATGATGATGATGATGATGGTGATGATGATAGCGCTGCTATTTTGTCGTGATGGGACGCCGTTTTTGCCAAACAGAGCGTCGCTGCCTCCAGTGTTTGGAGGCGACGCTTGGAGCAAAGCTTAGAAAACAAAAGGGGTGTTTTATTGGGAGGGGGTGGGGGGGTGCAGGTGTATGTGTGTGTGGGGGGGGGGGGGGCTGTTGGTGCAGTTTAACGTCACATTCAGGGACTGAACGCTGAAATCACCAGTAGTTTGAGTAGAACGTTCACCTGCCGAAGGAACACCTGGAGGTCAACGTGTTCCACTGACAGAGATCCACCACCATTTAGAATTTAGTCTGGAGAACCCACAGAATCCATAGAACCCCACAGAACGCATAGAATCCCACAGAACACATAGAGCACCACAGTATCCATAGAACACCACAGAACACATAGAACCCCAAAGAACACACATAGAACCCCACAGAACACATAGAACCCCACAGAACACACATAGAACCCCACAGAACACACTAAACACATAGAACCCAGTAAACCCACTGAGCCCACAGAACCCACTGAACATACAGAACCTACTGAACCCATAGAACCCCACAGAACCCATAGCACCCACTAAAACTCATAGATCCCACAGAACCTACTGAACACGAAGAACCCATTGAGCCCATGAAGCCACTGAACATATAGAACCCACTGAACCTATAGAACCCCACAGGACCCATTGAACCCACAGAGCCCATAGCACCCACTAAACCCACAGAACCCACTGAAACTATAGCACACACTAAACCTATAGAACCCACAGAACCTACTACACAAAGAACCCACTAAACCCATAGAACCCACAGAACCTACTACACAAAGAGCCCATGAATCCACTGAACATATAGAACCCCACAGAACCCACTGAACCCATAGCACCCACTGAACCCACAGAACCCACTGAACCCATAGAACCCACTGAACCCATAGAACCCACAGAACCCACTGAACCCATAGAACCCACAGAACCCACTGAACCCACAGAACCCACTGAACCCATAGAACCCACAGAACCAGAGTGATTATAGAAACTAAATCCAGGGATGAGGTTAATTTTCCACTCTACATGTCAGAGGAACCACAGATCAGAGCTGGTTCTGGTCGGGACCAGATGCTCTACATGTTTATATGAACCACATTTTACAAAACTACACTATATGGACAAAGGTATTGGGACCCATCACACCTCTGAGTGACCCAGCAGAGTTAACCTTTGACCTTTAACCAGCTGTAGGACTTCACATTCCTATTGGTTGGAAACATTAATGTGATCAAAACCGTTCCATAATTATCACGATAAATGTTCCTCCATGTTTCTTTAAGGTATCCAGAATTTTCCTGTAACATATAGAACCAGATACTTTGTTTGTTTGTTTGTTTGTTTGTTTGTTTGTTTGTTTGTTGTGGTCACTATTGGAGCACATATTCTGTCAGTTTCTGGTTGACGAACGATAAACTGTAAACTGACCCCTAGAGATTCCATAGTTCAGCAGGTGCACCTGAACGCACCATGACCTCCATTGTCTCTGCAGGATTTATTGTTTAGTTCAAACATTTACTCAGAAAACCTTCAACGTGTTTGTGAGTCACTGAACCTGAGTCCTGGATCTGGGTCTGGATCAGGTCTTGGGTCTCACTGGGTTCATGTCTACAGATGGAGGTCTATGTGAAACAGGTGGAGGTGTGTGAGACAATGACACCATCACAGGTTGTGGGTCCGGTTCGTCAGCATCGTGGTGTCGTGTGCATGCCCTGCATCTGCACTGTATCATCATCTCCACATTGGTTACCATGGAAACATCCATCCTGCACCAGCTGTACAGCATCAGCACCACAGTCCCTGTACCTCCGGATACCTGCAACACACACACAAACACACACAAACACAAACACACACACACATACACACACTCACACATGCACACACAAACACACAGACACACACACACACACACCACTCTGTGCATCCACCAGCTGTTTGCCTCTCACTGAGTCCTGTCTGTGTCAGTGTGTGTTTGTGTATCTGTGTGTGTGTGTCAGTGTGTGTCTGTGTCAGAGTGTGTGTGTCAGTGTGTGTCTGTGTTTGTGCGTCGACAGCCCTTTTCCTTTGTTTAGTAGAAGTGACAGCAGCAGCTTCTCTCTGTCTGCTGGTGTAGGACGTCAAACACACACACACACACACACACACACACAAACACAGATAATTAGGGTGAGCGGAGACAGTGGAAGTCAGACAAACACACAACTGTGTGTGTTTCAGTGTTTATTCAACAAGTTTATTTCCCTCAATGGGGTTGTGTATTTTTAGGGTTGTGTGTTGTTGTTGTGTGTCCATGTCTTTGTGTGTCTGTGTGGACAAACTGCAGTGCTTTTCTGTGTTTGTGAGGACAGTTTCAGATGTACAGTATGTTAGAAGGTTGGACTTCCGCTCAGTTCGTTTCACTGTGTTTTATTTCTGTGTGTGTTTTACTGTTGATTGTATTGATAATATTTTTTCTTTTTCTTGGCATCAAACACAATCTTTTTCCTTTTCTTTCAAGAAGGAGGGTCTAAGGACAGGGGACATTAATCCATTTGCTTCATCAACTGTTTATTTGACTGTTTCTTATTTTTATAATAAACTAATTCTGTAAAGCCCAGTGAGGTGACCTTGTTGTGATATTGGGCTTTAAAAATAAAAATAAAATTGAACTGAATTGACTCTTGATGATGGAAAACTGAAGCTGTTCATCGCTCTGTTGAAGGCCACTGGTCTCGTATCGGTGACACAAAAACAAAACCTCCTGAATCTGAAAAATGGACTTTATTGAAAACATTTGAGAATGGATGTTTGGTGACGAAGCCTGAGAAATAACACACTGTTCAATAACATCAAAAACAACCACGTTTAAAAAAAAAAAAAAGAAAGAAAACAACCAGGTTTTTTTAAAAAAAGGAAAACAACCAGGTGTTGTCCTCCTGCGACCTCTGACCTCTTACCACCACATCTCCATCTGTTAATGTTTCAAAAGTTGTAGAAAAGGCCACGCCCACTAATGACATCATAGGCCACACCTGCTGCTGGTGCTTGTATGTCTGTGTGTGTTTGTGTGTCTATATTTGTGTGTTTGTTTGTGTGTGTGTGTGGCCCCCGTCAAAGACCCTCCTCTTTCTCCTCCGATGCTGTCGTCGGCCTGGAGATGGGTACTATGGCAACGGAGGACCGCAGTGATGGAGGAGAGAGAGGTGATTGGCAGCAGGAGACTCACACAGACACACACATGACACACATGCACACACAGACACACATGCACACACAGACACACACAAACCGCACACTTCTTGTTGTGTAATCAGATCATTTGTTGTGTTTCATTGATCTCTCGTTCTCTCTCTCTCCTGTGTTTTTAATGTTCGTTTGCTCTTTTCCTGCTGCTCCTCCCCTTTTATTTACCCACAATCCTCCTTGTTTATCGTAGTCACCGTATCTACATTAACATGAGTGACTAGCCCCGCCCATCCGTCTCTGTCGTCATTAACGTATTAAAACTTGTTGATTTTATTCATCGTCTCTGATGTCGATAACGTTTTTAACGTGTTTTTCACTATTTCAGTCAAGTCGTCTTTACGGTTTTTGTCTTTTTTTCCCGATTTTTATCTTATTTGTTCATTTATTTTTGGTCTTTTTCCACATCATGTTTTATTGTTGTTTATTTGTATTTATGTCATTTATTCACATACTTGTGTTTTGTTTTTTATCATTTATTCATATTCAGATTTGATATAATTTCTTAAATTTTTGCTCTTTATTTGTATAATTTTTTTGTTAATTGTATTTTTGGTCATTTTTTTAATATTGTGTATTTTTGTTTTTGCTTCACTGTGTCATATATTTGTGGTGTTTGTTTGTTTTTGCATTTTAGTTTTAATTCCCAATTTAATAGCATTTATTTGTAGGACTGTTTTTTGCATTTTGGGTTATTTTATTATGTCATTAATTACTATTTTGTGCTTCATTTATTCATATATTTGTGTTCTTCATTGTTTCAGAGGCTAAACCCAGACTGTGGTTTTGGGACTGAATGGATCAAAGTTTGGTTCTGGTTCCGTCAGGTTCAGGTCAGATGTTTGTTTTTCAGATTTTGTGAAAATTTGGTCCTAATTTTAGTGGAATCTCTGCTTGGTTTGTTCTCCTTTTGTTGGTGTTTTTATTCCATCAGGATTAGAAACATCTCGGTGGACTTTTGTGTCTTCTGGACCACAGCCGGGATGCGTAAATCCTGGTCCTGGTTCCGGTCCTGGTCCTGGATTCGATTCATATCCTGGTTCTAAATCTAGACTCGTCCTCGGTCCTGATGCTTTTTCAGTCCTCCGTGTCCGTGGTCGTTTTCCTCGCCGTCGTCCTCCTCCCGCCTCCCAGCAGCTGTCACTCAACAGTTGTCCAACACAAACGCACAAACACACAAACAGAACCGCACACACGTATAATTTCTTCCACCACATCATCGTCTTGTCTTTGTGTGAAAACCTCTCGCTCTCTCTCGCCGTAACAATAGCGTGTTGTCTAAACACACACACGCGCGCGCCGCCGCCGTTTGCGGATGTGTGCGGTGTTTCCTGAGGCATCATGGGAAAACAACAAAAGCAAGGATGAAGAAGAAAAGACGAGCTCACGGGGGGAAACGACGGTCTGCGAAAATTCACACACACAAAGAAGAAACACACAAACAACAGTGGCAAGATTTAATACGGCGTTTGGGGTATTGGGGGTGTGGAGGTGTGATTTAGGGGGAGTGGGAAACGCCGCCGCCGCCACCGGTGAATTGGATCATCAACCACATCCCCAGACGCACAAACACACACAGACACACACACACACACACTGGGTTATTAGGCGGAGCAGGTACAGCTGGGACGACAATTTTAAGACGCACAACATGACACCACCTGGTCTGAAGGTTGACTGACAGACACACAAAGACACACGACAGACACACAAAGACACACAACAGACACACAAAGACACACAACAGACACACAAAGACACACGACAGACACACAAAGACACACAACAGACACACAAAGACACACAACAGACACACAGCACATACACGACAGACACACAAAGATACACATTCCACTTCCTCTTTTTCTTCTTCTCTTCGTCCTCCTCCTTTTCTTTCTTTCTTCTCCTCCTCCTCTTCCTACTCCTTTTCCTCTTCTTCCTCCTCCTCCTCCTGCTCTTCCTCCTCCTCCTCTTCTTCCTCTTCTTCCTCCTCCTCCTCTTCCTCCTCCTCCTCTTCCTCTTCTTCCTCCTCCTCCTCTTCCTCCTTCTCCTCTTCCTCCTTCTCCTCCTCCTCTTCTTCCTCTTCTTCCTCCTCCTCCTCTTCCTCCTCCTCCTCCTCCTCTTCTTCCTCCTCCTCCTCTTCCTCCTTCTCCTCCTCCTCTTCTTCCTCTTCCTCCTCCTCTTCCTCCTCCTCCTCCTCCTCTTCTTCCTCTTCCTCCTCCTCCTCTTCTTCCTCCTGCTCTTCCTCCTCCTCCTCCTCTTCCTGCTGCTCCTCCTCCTCCTCTTCTTCCTCCTCCTCCTCATCCTCTTTCTCCTCCTGGTTTGTGTGATTGACAGATGTGGTGTTTTAAAGGAGCAGTTTTCTGACCTGATGTATTGATTGTTGGATACTTTATACTAGATTTGGTGTACTTTATACTTTCACTCTGGATTAGTGTACTTTATACTTAATTTGGTGTACTTTTATACTGGATTTGGTGACTTTATACTTCATTCAGTGGACTTTATACTTCACTCAGTATACTTTTTCCTTCATTGGTTGTACTTTATACTTCATTGGTTGTACTTTATACTGGATTGGTGTACTTAATACTTCATTTGGTATACTTTATACTTCATTCAACATACTTTATACTTTATTCAGTGTACTTTATACCGGATTCAGCGTACTTTATACTTCATTCGATGTACTTTATACTTCACTCAGTGTACTTTTTACTTCAATGGTTGTACTTTATACTTCATTGGTTGCACTTTATACTGGATTGGTGTACTTTATACGTCATTTGGTGTACTTTATACTTCATTAGGTGTACTTTCATACGTCATTCAGTGTACTTCATACTTCATTTGATATACTTTATACTTCGTTCGGTATACTTTATACTTCATTTGATGTACTTTATACTGGATTTGTGTACTTTATACTTCATTCTGTGTACTTTTTACTTCATTGGGTGTACTTCATACTGGATTAGGTGTACTTTATACTTCATTCTGGGTACTTTATACTTTGTTTGGTGTACTTTATACTTCATTGGGTGTACTTTATACTTCATTCGTTGAACTTTATACTTCATTCGGTGTACTTTATACTTCATTGGGTGTACTTTATACTTCATTCTGTGTACCTTTATACTGATTTAGTGTACTTTATACTTCATTTGGTGTACTTTTTACTGGATTCTGTGTACTTTATGCTTCATTTGATGTACCTTACACTTCATTGGGTATACTTAATACTTCATTGGGTAAGTACACCCAGTGAAGTATTAAGTATACCCAGTGAAGTATAAAGTACATCAAATTATTTATTCTTCATTGGATGTATTTTATACTTCATTCTGTGTACTTTTTATTTCGTTGGGTGTACTTTATACTTCATTCTGTGTACTTATTACTTCGTTGGGTGTACTTAGTACTTCAGTGGGTGTACTTTATACTTCATTCTGTGTACTTATTACTTCTTTGGGTATTCTTAATACTTCATTGGGTGTACTTTATATTTCATTCTGTGTACTTACTACTTCATTGGGTGTACTTTATACTTCATTCTGTGTAGTTTTTACTTCATTGGGTGTACTTTATATTTCATTCTGTGTACTTATTACTTTGTTGGGTGCACTTAATACTTCATTGGGTGTACTTTATACTTCGTTGGGTGTACTTAATACTTCATTGGGTGTACTTAATACTTCATTGGGTGTACTTTTTCTTGGTGTTTTACTACATTTGAACTCATATTTCGTCGTCAGTTTTAATCCAGTTTATCTGAGAGTCGCAGTGAAAGCTGAAGGAATAAAGGACCAAGTAAACACAGACACAAAGAGATAAACAGTGACAGACTGTTGGAGATTTACTGAATTCCCCTGATCACAGACACACAAACAGACACACAGACAGACACACAAACAGACACACAACACTGCAGTGATATGATGTTTAATGCGATGCTCAGTGTGAAAAACCCTGGAGACGACGGGAGTCGAGGGGATTCAACGCTCCAGTCTTTGTGTCTGTAAACTCAGAGAGACTGTTGGGAAAACACGACACACAACGGAAACACAACAGACACACAACTGAGACACAACAGAAACACAACAGACACACAACTGAGACACAACAGAAACACAACAGACACACAACTGATACACAACAGAAACACAACTGATACACAACTGATGCACAACAGAAACACAACTGAGACACAACAGAAACACAACTGATGCACAACAGAAACACAACAGACACACAACTGAGACACAACAGAAACACAACTGATACACAACAGACACACAACTGATACACAACAGAAACACAACAGAAACACAACAGACACACAACTGATACACAACAGAAACACAACTGATACACAACAGAAACACAACAGACACACAACTGATGCACAACAGAAACACAACAGACACACAACTGAGACACAACAGAAACACAACTGATACACAACAGACACACAACTGATACACAACAGAAACACAACAGACACACAACTGATACACAACAGACACACAACTGATACACAACAGAAACACAAGACACACAACTGATACACAACAGAAACACAACTGATACACAACAGAAACACAACAGACACACAACTGATACACAACAGAAACACAACAGAAACACAACTGATGCACAACAGAAACACAACAGACACACAACTGAGACACAACAGAAACACAACTGAAACACAGCAGACACACAACTGATACACAACAGAAACACAACTGATACACAACAGAAACACAACAGACATACAACTGATACACAACAGAAACACAACTGATACACAACAGAAACACAACAGACACACAACTGATACACAACAGAAACACAACAGAAACACAACTGATGCACAACAGAAACACAACAGACACACAACTGAGACACAACAGAAACACAACTGAAACACAGCAGACACACAACTGATACACAACAGAAACACAACTGATACACAACAGAAACACAACAGACACACAACTGATACACAACAGAAACACAACTGATACACAACAGAAACACAAGACACACAACTGATACACAACAGAAACACAACAGACACACAACTGATACACAACAGAAACACAACAGAAACACAACTGATACACAACTGAAACACAACAGACACACAACTGATACACAACAGAAACACAACCGATACACAACTGAAACACAACAGACACACAACTGATACACAACAGACACACAACTGATACATGACAGACACACCACTGATACACAACAGAAACACAACAGACATACAACTGATACACGACAGACACACAACTGACACACAACAGAAACACAACAGACACACCACTGATACACAACAGAAACACAACAGACATACAACTGATACACGACAGACACACAACTGATACACAACAGATACACAACTGCAACACAATGGAAACACAACAGACACACAACACTTTACTGTGATTATTACAGTAAAATGTCCAAAACAAAGAATCAATAGGACAGTCAGAGCTCAAAGGGACGAACAAACCACCTGACCCACCAGAACCTGTCCCTGATCCACCAGAACCTGTCCCTGATCCACCAGAATCTGTCCCTGATCCACCAGAATCTGTCCCTGATCCACCAGAACCTGTCCCTGATCCACCAGAACCTGTCCCTGACCCACCAGAATCTGTCCCTGACCCACCAGAACCTGTTCCTGATCCACCTCCACCTCCTGCTCCATCCATCACTGATGAACAAGAACCTGAGACCTGCCTCCTCAGAACCCTGGACCCTGGCGGTGAAGGTGCTGATCTCCATCACATCTCCATCATCACCTTCAGTCCAGGATGTCCCGGTTCCATGTGGACCTTCAGAACAGTCTCAGGTTAAAGGTGGTGTCTGTCCATGTTCTCTGATCTGGTCCAGTTCTGAAGACCGGAGCTTCTTCACTGGGTTTAACTCCATCATGGAGGCCCTGGTGGTTTTCCTGTATTGACCCAAGAACCTCTATCTCCATCGGTTACCGAACAGAACCACCAGTGGTTCCACAGTTAAACTCCAAAAACCAGCTGAACTGGAGAACAACAGCACAGAGTAGATATTAGTAGTTACCAAGGTCATGGCCACGGCCTTCAACCCAGAGAACCACAGCTACACCAGACTTCTACTGGTTCCACTGGGTTCTGCCTCTTTCATTTTATCGGGCCTACTGGGTTCTCCCCTTGGAACCACTCTGCAAGATTTTACTGGGTTCCGTTGGGTTAGTTCTTGTCATTCTAATGTGTTGGTGTTATTCAGCAAAGTTCTACTGGGATCCACTGGGTTCTCTCCTTGGCATTATTCGACCTGGTCCTACAGGGTTCTTCTGGGTTCTCCCCCTGGTGTCAGTCTACCAGATTCTAGCGGGTTCCACTGGGTTCTTTCTTTGTCATTCTTCTGGATTCCTCTGGGTTATCTCCTCGGTTCTGTTCTACCAGGTACCACTGGGTCCTACTGTGTTCTTTCGTTGCTGTCATTCTACCCAGTTCCACTGGGTTCCACCTGTTTTTCAGGGTTCCTCCAGGTTCTTTTGGGTTCATCCGGGTTCCACCAGGTTCCTCCGCATTCCACTCTTTGCATCATCCTACCAGGTTGATCTGGGTTCCTCCCTGTTCCTCCAGGTTCCTCTGTGGTCCTCCGGGCTCCACCTGGTTCCACCAGGTTTCTCCATGTTTCACTGGTTTCCTTCGGGTTCCTCTGGGCTCCACCTGGTTCCACCTGGTTCCTTTAAGTTCCTCTGGGTTCCTCCATCTTCCTCCATGTTCCTCCGGGTTCCGCCTGGTTCCTCTGGGTTCCCCCGTGTTTCACCATGTTCCTCTGGGTTCTGCCTGGTTCCTTTGGGTTCCTATATGTTTCATCATGTTCCTCCTCTTTCCACCTGGTTCCTCCACAGTCTACTCTTTGCATCATCCTACCAGGTTCATCTGGGTTCCTCCCTGTTCCTCCAGGTTCCTCTGTGGTCCTCCAGACTTCACCTGGTTCCACTGGGTTTCTCCATGTTTCACCGGGTTCCTACATGTTCCTCTGGGCTCCACCTGGTTCCATCTGGTTCCTTTAGGTTCCTCCGGGTTCCTCCATGTTTCACCATGTTCCTCCGGGTTCCACCTGGCTCCTTTGGGTTCCTCCTGGTTCCACGTGGTTCCTTTGGGTTCCTCCTGGGTCCACCTGGTTCCGTTGGGTTCCTCCTGGTTCCGTTGGGTTCCTCCTGGTTCCACCTGGTTCCTTTGGGTTCCTCCTGGGTCCACCTGGTTCCTCCCAGCCTCCCCGTCTGATCCGGGTGGAAGCGGATCATAATATTGGTTGGAGAACAGATGTTCCGTGCGGCGCCGCTGACAGTGATGCTGCTCTGTTTGTTATCGTCTGTTTCAGTCGAACAAAGCCCGGATCATCATCGCGCTGATTAGCATCGAAAACAAAAGCTGGCGCTCCGTTCTCATCCTCTTTATTAACGCGCTGTTGTTTTGTTGTAATGACGCCTCGAAACAAACAGGACGACGGTTCCTCGAACGGTGACGATGACAGACAGTCTCACACACACACCGACCATTATCCTCCGTTCAGGACCGTCTGCCGGTTCCACGTTCTGCCGCAGAGTGAGACCTCGCACCGTCCAGAACCTCTGATCTGAAGGAACTCCACCTTCTACAGCGTTTGCTTTCCTACAGTTACACATCGTTAGGGATCAAACCATGTGTTTTAATAAATCAGTAAATCAATAACTGATAACGATCACTCGTTTACAATAACAATTAAACACAAGCTGAAAATAAAATATAAGTATCGTTAAGTCACGCTTAACAATATTTAATATCAGCTTCATATCGAACTGAAGTGATTTAAACATAATTAGAACCAAAACAATTCTTCCACGAGTTGATTGGCCGATACCAGAATGTCCTGTGGGCGGGGCTTTTATGACACCAGTCTACTTATGTTATCTGATTCAACCATATTAATATTAATACAAATGTGAACCTCAGATCCTCTAATAATCAGTCTGTTCCTACTTTAGAGCCATTAATACTGGATTAAACATCGTTATTATCATTATTTATTCTAATACATGGAGAAACAAACATTTGTGGCCTCTCGTTTTTCTTATATATTCAGTCTTTTTTAATTCAGATGAATTTAAAGTGTCTGGTTCATTTAAAGTGTCAGTTTGACATTTTCACATTTACCAGAAAAAAAAAAATTACTGTCACTAACACAGTGATTTTCAAGTTTAAATAAATTTAATATTTACTTTATCTTAATTTAAATAAACTGACATTAAAGACACAAACAATTTCTTTAAAAAAAACTGTTAAACCAAACTACACTTGGCTTGCTAACTAATCTTAGCTGCTGTTAACTCGTTAGCTTATGTTATTGGTAGTTCGCTTAAAAATTTTAGCTGTCCTTATCCTCGTAGAAAATTACCAATAGCTAATGTTAGCTGCTGTTACGTCAATAGCTGCTGTCAATTTATTAGCAAAATTTAGCTGTTGTTTGCTCAGTAGCTAGTGTTAGCTACTGGTATCCCATTAGCTAATGTTAGAATTGCTATCTCTGTAGCTAATTTTAGCTTCTGTTATAAAAGGTCAAAGGTTAACTTACATTATTGTCCTCATAGTGAAATTCAGTCTCTGTATTTTACCCATTCTAATACACACAGCACCTAGCATTAGCATTTAGCATCCTCATAAGCAGTGAACTCCCGGGTCGGCGGCGCCAACAGGAGAATTAACTAATATGTTCTGTTTTTGACAACAGACCCCGCCCAACTGTCAATCAAACAGAACCTGTATGTGCTGCCCAGGTTTGTTAGCTAATGTTAGCTCTCTAGCTAATGTGAACAGTTTGACTGGCCTCGCTATGTATTTAAGGAAGTGAATGTTATTTTCCATACCTACAAAAACCAAAGGTAACATTTAAATATTGAGTTACTTTGAAATACATGTGACAGGAAGTAGAATCTTCAGGTGTAAACCCAGTTTCCGTATCCAACCAGTAGCGACGTCCTACAGATGGAGATGAATCCAACCAATAACATCAGGGTTTTTACATCATGAGTAAAAGTCTGAGTCATGAATTAAAATTCAAAGCAAAACTCTGATGTTTGTGTTGGAGTCGTGGTCTCCTGCTGAGAGTGTGTGTTTTTGTGTAAATGACATCACACCTCGCTAACATAAAGACACAAACTGAGACGGATTCACATCCTGGTAAATACTCAGCATGGGTGAGGCGGCTCGCTCTAATGTGTCTGCGTCTGATTCCCATCGCAGGAGCAAGGGCTTCTGGGTAAATACTGTGGGAAAACCCCCAGACTGGTGGAACTCCAGCCTTTATTTGGACCCGATTAGGATTCAGTACCTGTTACTGAACCCAGTCTTTTTCCTGAACTTTCTCAACTTTTATATGTGTTCTTTCTGCTCCTCATGTTTTAGTTTTCATGCATTTGAGGTGCATTTTCCATTGGTTTTATTTTGCATCGATGTGCATCTTCACAAAATTACATCAAAAAGATGACACAATGGAGAATCCATGAATAAAGCTCAAACGACAAACACGACATGAAAACAACCCAACTGTATGAACCCATAAAAACTCAAACATCCACCAGGGACCAGAACCATCTACTGAGCCACTGATCATCCACTAATCCTATCAATCCATGTCAGTAATTGGTGTAAAATACAGTTCTTCATCTTTTCATGGTCATCAGATATGACCCATTTGGATGTTCAGAGGCTCTGTAGTTACCGTGGAAACACCGTCATCTTCTACAACATTGATTCACTTTGCAAAAAAGGAACATCTGACTTAGATGAACTGACTTGAATTTGGAAAATTTATCTTGAAAGGTCTTTTTTTTTAATAGATTTATTTACGTATTGAGACTTAATGTTGTTCAGATTATTTAACTCGTTCTAAGAATGTTCATCTTGAGCTGAACCCCACTGAGATATTACAACTAATGTTAAGCAACATTTAGAACAAAATAAGATACAGTGTTGGAGGATGAGTATGGAGGACACAGGAACTGTTTACCCTCAACACATTTGGACTGGATTCATCCAGTTTTACATATGGTGTGTGTGTGTGTATGCATATACTTACACACTTACTATGAAGATCTGAAACAAGTATTTTCTGCTTAAAAGAATAATTTTCTCATTCTATTATCTTCAGATATTTTTTTATTATTTTAAGAAAACTTGATAAGTGTAATTTTCTTACTGCACTGGCAGATAATTTTATGTGAAATAAGACATTTTAACCTAATAAAGACTTTAATTTTCGTATTTTTGTACAGGCCTTTTTTTCTTTTTTTGTTTTTGCAGCGCACCAGTAAAACCCATGGAGTTGGATCAATGACAGTGGATGGAGACACTTGTTTTTTGTTCAGTTAATGATATATCTGCTGAAAAAGTCCATTCTTCTTCAGTTTTCTCTGTTCTGATGTAATAACCTTTGAATCTAAGTTAGATATAGGAAAATGCATGATTTATTGTGGAAAAATGCATATACAGAGCATAATATTGTAGTAAATAGGGGTGTGTATCAGCAAGAATCTGACGATATGATACAAATCACAATACTAGGATGACAATACGATTTATCACAATATATCATGATACTGTTAAAAAGCCAATTTTTTTTTGTTTGTTTCTTTTTTTAAATGATTATCTCCTTGAAGAATTGAATTACACCAGAAATATACACAAATACTACACACACTTTTATTTGATCACATGATCTAATGCTATATCACAAAATGTTCCTGTGTTCAAACTGAAATTCAAATTTAAATTCTGTTTTACAGACATTACAGTTTAAGATCCTGTTCAAATGTTCAGAACTAACATCAGAACAGTATTTTAGTTCAATGCCAACAAAGGAACTAACATTATTTAATAAAAGAGTGTTAAATAAGAATAAATCAAATATAAACAAAAAAGAAAAACAAAAAACCTAAAATGAACCTCCACCATATCTGCATTTGAATAAATACCTAAAAATATCGGTACAGTATTGTGAAATGAAACATCATGATATATTGCAGAACCGTTATTTTCTTACAGCTGTAGTAGTAAATAGTGATTAGTTATTTAATAAAGGTTAAACTGAGAGAAAAATTCATTTGGAAACTGTCACAAAAGTAGCGGTGGGTGTTTATGGGTTAAAGACAAACTCTAAACTAAAACTGTTCTCTAATAAAAGGTGAAAATAGCGTCAAAGACCTTTGACTAAACCAACGTAGAAGACACTGTTCAGATGTTGATCCAGTTGGTTTCCTCCAGGTTCTGGCCTCTGAACTGGGCCTAGGTGGGACTGTTCCGTAGCTGTGGGTTGTGTGTCTTTGTGTGTCTTTGTGGTGTGCGTGTTGTGTAACGCCGCTTGTCTGGTTGTTTGCCGTCATCCTGTGATGCAGCTGCTTCGGTGTGAAGTGGACAAATGTTTGGAGTCGTTCTTTTATTCCTCTGTGATTCAGCTCTGTCAGGTTTTGGGCGTTCTCACACAAACATCGACAGCACAGCAGTCAGTGTCCAACCCCCCCCCCCCCCCCCCCCCCCAATGCCTCCATCCCAGCCCCCCCACCCTCCGTCCGGGCCAATTATTCCTGTTTTCATCTTCGTCTCAGACAACAGGTCTGTATTTGAGTCGGAGCAGGTATCACACCGCCGAGATCGTGTTACACAGCTGAGAGATTTATTGCTCAGCGAGGGAACGTGTCGTTCCACCGCCGTCGACTCCAGCTTTTCATCTGGGTGAGAAGCAGCGATGGGGGGGGGCAGTGGTGGTAGGGGAGGGGGGGGTGGGGGGCGTGGGCTGGTGGGAGACGGGATCGGGAAGCTCCAGGAACGCCAGGAAACACGCAGCGTTTGGCTGAGAAGGACACTCTGGTAAATCCAAATCTGATGCAAATGAGGACGAGAAAAAGAATCTCCTTCCAAAAATGACACTTGGATCACGTCAAAGACTCTGACAACTTGTTTATATCAGACCATTATTGGTTCTTCGTGGATCTAAAACTGAAGGAACGTCAAAAGTTCGGAACCATCTGCTGAACAGAGACCAGAACAACTTCATTATCTGAGCAAATGAAGTTGAACAAATGGTTTTTCTGGTCGTTTCAGCCTCATCCTGATGGAAGAACGTTACATTGATCAGTGTTTCATATGATTCACTGACAGGAGAATTCAATAAATACCATATTTATGGGAATAATTGAAGGAGTCTGATCAAACTAATTAAAGAGTTGGATGCGGTTTGTTCAAGACAAAATGTGCTCTTTCCATTTTTTTCTCATATGTCTGAATAATAATTTTACAAAAACCAAATGTAGAATATTTGTCATTTTAATGTAGGTTATTTCAGTATTGTACCATTTCAAACTGCATTTTGCTGTATTTGTTCATTTATACAGTATTTACCTGTTAATATAGTTTCTTAAAATTTCATTTCATGAAAACATTTCAACTTTTAACCTGACAGTGTAACTGCCTCAGTCGTATTTTTGGCCAAACTGTGACATACGTGATACTTCACTCTTCTAACACTGCTCCTTCATTTTACACACATATCACAGCAGTCATGCTATGAGGCTACAGATGTCTCTTAAACTTGTTTTCTTCATTGTTTTATCCATTTATAAATATTAAAAACAGTCTTAATGTTGTGATGTTAAAATGAAAATAAAGGAGGAAGACCCTTCAAATGTATTTAAACTAAACCCTGTTTATAAAGAGTGAAGATTAGAAAGTACAGATACATGCCTTAAAGTCTTCAGAAAGCTCAATATTCAAAGTACAGATATCTGGAAATTCTGCTTCATTGTCTCTTCTCATTATTCCAGTTTGTGTAATATTTATTCATATTTTTTCGTGTTTACTTCAACAGATTAAAGATGGATGTGAGTCAAAGCACAGAGCATCTTTACACCAATAAAACCAAAATAAAACAACAATGGAAACAGATTTTTCCGACACAAACAGCCAAAGCTGCTGAAGTTTTTGACGTTTGCTTCTTCAGAAATTAAAAAAATGCCAAAAGTGAGAAAATGTCGTGATGAACAGATGCATGTGCTGCTGTAGCAGGTTTTACTGAATGTGTCACGTCTGGGCTCAGACACAATAACATGAAATCGTTCTTCTGATGTGATGGCATTTTCACATCTGTGTTCCTGCTCAACTCCACGTTAAATCAGACCCTGCGGCGGCGTTTCCCCGAAGGATTCGCATACAATCGAGTTCATTAACACCTCCACATGACCCCAACCCCCCGACTGCCGCCGCAAGGTTCACCACATCTACCGCTCGGAGAAACAGAGGGAAGGACGGCGCCAACGGCAACGGCATCAAACTGAACAGCCACACATTTACAGATCTGAACATCAGTTTAACATCCAACGTCAGGCGGGAGACGCAAACATGGACGTTGGACTCATCAGTGATTTGTAGAATCGTTCCATTGCATCGATTCACTCAGGTGTTTTATTTGAGGGTTGGTTTTCCTGTTTTTCAGCCAGGATGATACATTACAAAAGTATATCGCTGCAAATCACAGATGAGTTCAACTTCCATGTTTGGCCCAACCCCATTTCACCCCTTGGCCCCTCCCCCTTAGCCATACCCCTCCATTTTGTGCGTTCACATGAAGGGATAAGGGTGTCCCGATTCTCGATAAGTATGAGGTGAAGGGCTAAAGGGGGTAGGGCTGTTTGACCCTCCAAGTGTAGATTTTTCAAGATCACACTATGAACACAGGGGTAGGAGAAATTTCCCATAATTCTGTTCGAATCATTGGCAAGATGGAGGTAAACACAGCAAAGAAGTGCATCAGTGAAGAAAGAAAGACAAATGTACGTATTTTCTTCAACAACGTAGGCCCAATCCCAATTCGCCCCTTGGCCCCTCCCCCTTCCCCCTCCCCCTTGGCCCTTGCACTTGGCACTACTCCTTTAAACAGAGCTGCAGGGCTAGTGGTGTTAACATTCCTCTCTGAAATGGTCCAACCCTTCCAGACCTGTTACGTCATCATCAGTCATCGATGTCGCTATAAACAGTTGCGACAACTTAGTTTCCTACCGTATTCATCATGCCGTCAGTGGCTGTAACCGTCTCTGTTCCATGGGCTTTGGTCATCTTTTTACGGCTATCAACCACAAACCACACAAATGCGATCTATAACACACTGAAATAGCATTAAATGACGATCAAATGATTCACTTGTTTATGAAGAAAATCCGTACATTTGTGTGTTTCTTTCATCACCGCTGCACTTTTATGCTTCATTTACCTCCATCCTGCTGATGATCAGAACAGAATTATGAGACATTTCTCCTACCCCTCCATTTGTAGTGTGGTCCTGAAAACTCCCCATTTGGAGTGTCAAACAGCCCTCCGCCTAAGCCCCTCCCCTCCATCTAACTGAGAATCGGGAAAACACTACCCCTTCATATGTATGCGCAAAACGGAGGGGGAGGGGTAAGGGGGAGGGGCAAAGGGGTGAATTTGGATTGGGCCTATATCATTTGATCATCTGTTTAATGCCACTTCAGTGTGTTATAGATCGCATTTCTGTGGTTTGCAGTTGATGGCCATAAAAACATGACCAAAGCCCGTGGAACAGAAACAGTTACAGCTGCTGACGATATGGAGAATTTTTTGTCATAGTACAGTATGTGAAATTTTGTCATAAAATAGTATGTGATTTTTTTTTCGTAGTATAGTATGTGAAATGTTGTCGTAGTATAGTATGTGAAATTTTATCATAGTATAGTATGTCCAATTTTGTCATAGTATAGTATGTGAATTTTTGTCATCGTATAATATTTCAAATTTTGTCAAAGTATGTGCCTAGTATGTGATGTTTTGTCATAGTATAGTGTTTGAAATTTTGTCATAGTATAGTATGTGAATTTTTTTCATACAATAGTATGTGAAGTTTTGTCATAGTATAGTATGTCAAATTTTGGTCATAGTATAGTATGCAAATTTTTTTCATATAATAGTATGTGAATTTTTGTCATCGTATAATTTTTCAAATTTTGGCATAGTATGGCCTAGTATGTGAATTTTTGGCATTGTATACTTTGTGAAATTTTTTTGTACAATAGTATGTGAAATTTTGTGATACAATAGTATTTGAATTTTTGTTGTAATATAGTGTGTGAAGTTTTGTCAAACAATAGTATGTGAATTTTTATCATATGCAAATTTTTGTCATCGTATAATATTTCAAATTTTGTCAAAGTATAGCCTAGTATGTGAAGTTTCGTCATAGTATAGTATGTCAAATTTCATCATAGTATAGTACATCCAATTTTGTCATAGTATAGTATGTGAATTTTTGTCATCGTATAATATTTCAAATTTTGTCATAGAATAGCCTAGTATGTGAGTTTTTGCCATAGTATAGTATTTGAAATTTTGTCACACTATAGTATGTGAAATTTCGTCAGAAAAAGTATGTGAAATTTTGTCATAGTATAGTATGTGAAGGTTTGTCTAACAATAGTATGTAAAATTTTGTCATAGTATAGTTTGTTAAATTTTTCATACAATAGTATGTGAAATTTTGTCATACAATAGTATTTGAATTTTTGTTGCAATATAGTGTGTGACGTTTTGTCAAACAAAAGTATGTGAATTTTAATCATAGTATAGTATGTGAATTTTTGTCATCGTATAATATTTCAAATTTTGTCAAAGTATAGCCTAGTATGTGATGTTTTGTCATAGCATAGTATTTGAATTTTTGTCAAAAAAGTTTGTGAAATTTTGTCATTGTATAGTATGTGAAATTTTTACATCCAATAGTATGTGAAATTTTGTCATACAATAGCATTTGAATTTTTGTTGTAATATAGTATGTGAAGTTTTGTCAAACAATAGTATGCGAAATTTTGTCATAGTATAGTATGTGAATTTTTGTCATCATATAATATTTCAAATTTTGTCATAGTATAGCCTAGTATGTGAAGTTTTGTCATTGTATAGGATTGAAATTTTGTCATAGTATAGTATATCAAATTTTGTCACAGTATAGTACATGAATTTTGTCAAAGTATAGTCTTTGAATTTTTTTCATAGTATAGTATGTGAAATTTTGGTCATAGTATAATTTGTGAAATTTTGTCATACAATAGTATTTGTATTTTTGTTGTAATATAGTATGTGAATTTTTGTCATAGTATAGCCTAGTATGTGAAGTTTTATCATAGTATTGTATTTGAAATTTTGTCATAGTATAGTATGTGACTTTTTGTCATAGTATAGTATGTCAAATTTCATCATACAATAGTATGTGAATTTCTGTCATAGTATACAATGTGAATTTTTGTCACAGTATAGTATGTGAAATTTTTTTCATAGTATAGATTGTGAACTTTGGTCATATATTTGTCAGATTTGTTCCTTTTATATGTTACGCGTTTCAGTAATGTTTCACAGACAGTAAAATATTCCTTTGTGTTGTAACAAACTTTATTCAGAGACAAATAAGGAAACACTTTTACAAGAAACAACTGAAAAAATTTGGGTCAATTTTTTTTTTCTTTTTTCTTCTGTCCTTATTCAGATCAGCATCAGCTTCATATGCAGAGACACTCATTTATACAAACATCATCCACTTCACATGAAGAGAAAATCCTAGGAAACACATTTCAATCATAAATTGTCAGTATCCATCAGTGAAATGTACCTTGTTCATGTCACCTGTTAATGGTCTGAAATATGAATGAACAAATCCCAGAATGCTCCTTTCTGTTCAGAAGTAAAACAGTCTGACATACATGACTTTAAACATTAAATCCACCTCTGAACACATCGGTGGATTTTCAGTGACAATAAACTGACTGCATTCAGACTAGACTTTGAACATGAAGAAAAGATAGTAAATAATTCCTACTAAAGAATGAAATGAAATTTAAACACATTCAGTGCAGTGAGAAAAAGTTGTGGGAGTTTCTATAGGACAGATGAAGAACATACATACGAACACTGAAATCTATCTGTAGAAAAGTCAGATCTTAAAATAAAACCAACACTGATGACTGAAGCCGATGAGGTGCAGATGCAGAAATATCACATTAACTAAGTCCAGACATAAAGATGGTCACCACAAGTCTGTACGTGCACCGCGGACGAAGGTGAAACTCCAGCGACGACGTAAAGGACTTGATTCTAAAAATAAAAACCTCATCTAAGCATAAGCCTTTTGCAACTGTAATACGTCTAGCAACTATAGTATGTGAAACTTTGTCATTGTATAATATTTGAAATTTTGTCATACAATAGTATGTGACATTTTGTTATAGTATTGTATGTAAACTTGTGTCATAGTATAATATGAAAAATTTTGTCATGGCATGTGAAATTTTGTCAGAGTGTAGTATGTACAATTTTGTCATACAATAGTTTGTGAAATCTTGTCATACTATAGTATGTCAAATTTTGTCATAGTATAGCATGTGAATTTTTATCGTACAATAGTATGTCAAATTTTGTCATACTATAGTATGTGAAATTTTGTCACAATAGTATGTAAAATTGTCATAGTATATTATGTGAATTTTTGTCATAGTCTCATATGTGAATTTTTGTCATAGTATAGTATGTGAAATTTTGTCATAGTGTAGTATGTGTAATTTTGTCATAGTGTAGTATGTGAACTTTTTTCATACTATAGTATGTAAAATTTTGTCAGTGTAGTATGTGAATTTTTGTCATACAATGGTATATCAAATTTTGTCATAGTATAGCATGTGAAATTTTGTCATACATTAGTAAGTAAAATTTTGTCATACAGTAGTATGTGAAATTTTGTCATACAACAGTATGTGAAATTTTGTCATGGTGTAGTATGTGAAATTTTGTCATACCGTAGTATGTAAAATTTTGCTATAGTGTAGTATGTCAATTTTTGTCATACTGTAGTATGGGAAATTTTGTCATAGTATAGTATGTGAATTTTTGTCATACAATATAATGTCAAATTTTATCATCATACAGTATATGAATTTTTGTCATACTATAGTATGTAAAATTTTGTCATACAGTAGTATGTAAAATTTTGTCATACAACAGTATGTGAAATTTTGTCATTGTGTAGTATGTGAAATTTTGTCATAGTATAGTAAGTCAATTTTTGTCAGTATAGTATGTGTAATTTTGTCATAGTGTAGTATATGAATTTTTGTCATACAATGGTATATCAAGTTTTGTATTTGAATTTTTGTCATAGCATAGTATGTGAAATTTTGTCATACATTAGTATGTAAAATTTTGTCATAGTACGTGAATTTTTGTCATAGTTTCGTATGTGAATTTTTTTCATAGTATCGTATGTGAAATTTTGTCATAGTTTCATATGTGAATTTTTGTCATAGTATAGTATGTAAAATTTTGTTATAGTATATGTGAAATTTATCGTACTATAGTATGTACAATTTTGTCATAGTATAGTATGTGAAATTTTGTCCCGGTGTTGATTGGCTGGTTTTTGAAGTGGTTGTTTCTTTACTTCCTCATGTTGTCGGAGTATATTTTATTCAGTATTCTATAGTTTTTCCGTCTGTTCTCAGATACAGGCTGAGTTCTTATTCTGTAGTTTTAGGCTGAGTTCTTATTCTGTAGTTTTTCCGTCTGTTCTCAGATACAGGCTGAGTTCTTATTCTATAGTTTTTCCGTCTGTTCTCAGATACAGGCTGAGTTCTTAAACTCCGTCTGATAAGATTTGTTTTTGCGTAAATCGGCGTTGCTGTCCCAGGTGTGTGTGTGCATTTGTTTTGTGTGGTGTTATCCGGCTGCAGTCATCCAACAGGGCTAGTTGAAACTAATCTTGATATGTTGAACAAGCAAAACTGAGCAGCAGCAGTAATCCCCCCCTCCTCCTCTCCTCCTCCTCCTCTCTGATAAATAATAAACGACCTTTGAGTGGCTCCAATTTATGAGCCGGTGAGAGCGGGGGCCCGATAATGGACTAATTAGTTGTATCTCACATTAACTGATATCGGACACTCGGCTCCTCAATGCTAACTTTTATGTCTGGGATCTGCCCCGGGGGCCTCGATTCAGGACACCCAAAATGGAGAAGGGGGGGGGGGGGGGGGGGGGGACGGTAATTTTCTGTTCCGGTGAGACCAGAGGAAAAGGGAAGGGAGAGGGGGAGGTATTTGGGAAATGGATCGACAACTACTAACAGGTATTTCTATGTATCAAAGCGTCCACAATCCCCGACGGAAACAAAACCAGAGGAGAAAATGCACAAACTGACAAAGTGGAGGATTTCAGAGTCTGGTCAGGAGGGGGAGGGGGAGGAGGGGGAGGAGCGAGGTGGAGGGGGGGTAAAAACAGGTGAGGCTTTGTTTGGCCGGGTTTCTGAGGTAGATCCATATCAGGAATCCTCTCCCGCTCTGCCTCGCGCTCTCTCCGAGGCGGATCGGTTTACGGCGTGGAGACTGGCTGTCGCCTCGGCGTCGGCTGACAGACAGGCAGGAAGGCAGCGCAGCAGAAGAAGAAGAAGAAGAAGAAGGAGGAGGAGGAGGAGGAGGAGGAGGAGGAGGAGAGGCCGCTAATGGAGGCTGAGGAAAAAAACAACACACAACATCATAAAAACACAAAAGTGGGATTCAGCCCAGATCCAAGTTATCCGATCCCTGAGGGGAAACTGGGCCGATCCTCCAGAACTGGATACTGATAAGAGCCAGCGCAAACACAGAGCGCTGAAGATAATAGCACATGTACAAACAATAATAAACAGGATGAAAATAGAACGGCAGCGACAAAAGAGGCAGATGACACGACAGGACCTGATCTGTGACCCGCAGATTAAAAAGAGCGAGCCGCTTCACCGCAGACGCAGATTCAAGCCAATGTCACAGATGGATGAAGGCTTCCAGCGCAAACATGTGATCTGACGGCAGCTTAAAATAACAGCCGTCGCATCAGGGTTCACGTCGATTTATACCCAACAAACTGTCAGCCAACGCCGCCACGTCTGCACCCAAAATACATGTTATCGTCTGAAAAAAAAAACACAGAGCGTGCCCAATAAAAGGTTTTTGACGTTGGTCGACCGACGTACGACGGCGTAAACGAGCCACGGAAGAAAAGAACAACACTGCCACTACGAAAATAAAGTCGTAAAATATTGATATGAAAGCTGTAATTTTATGAGAATAAAGTTGAATACAAAAAGTCATAATATTACAAGAATAATGCCATAATATAAAAACAGGAAGGAAAAATATCAAAAATTTATGAGAATAAAGTCGTAAAATATCAAGATAAAACCTGTAATTTTATGAGAATAGAGTAGAATACAAAAAGAGTCATAATTTTACGAGAATAATGTAATTTAAAAACAGGTGGAAAAATATAATTTACGAGAATAAAGTAAAATATCAAGATAAAACTTGTAATTTTATGAGAATAAAGTCGAATACAAAATGAGTCAGAATATTACAAGAATAACGTAATTTAAAAACAGGCGGGAAAAATATCAAAAATTTACGAGAATAAAGTCGTAAAATATCAAGATAAAACTTGTAATTTTATGAGAATAAAGTCGAATACAAAAAGAGTCACAATTTTACAAGAATAACGTAATTTAAAAACAGGTGGAAAAATATAATTTACGAGAATAAAGTCGTACCCACTCGTCGCGTAATGGAGAACTTGGAACATTTTGTGAGGTTCTACTTTCATTTGGGGTTTACACACAAATACCAAATACTGAGCCTATTAGCCCCACCCACCAGATACTGAGCCTATTAGCCCTGTCCACCAAATACTGAGCCTATTAGCCCTGCCCACCAAATACTGAGCCTATTAGCCCCACCCACCAGATACTGAGCCTATTAGCCCTGCCCACCATCAACACAGTCTACGGACTTTTAAGACCATTCGCGCATGTTAGGGTTTGTTTCATCAAAAGAACCAAACAGATTTGGAGCAAATTACTGAATTTACTTAAGGCTTACAATTTCTAAATTATGAGTTTTTATCGCACTATTGCGAATTTATTTTCAAAATATTACGACTTTAATAAAAGTGCAACATTATTTTATACGCTGTCAAACCGAGGGAACAGGGTCTAGAAAAGAAGAGACATTGAAAAATTGGAGTAAATGTTAGTTTAGCGTCAGTGTGTCAGGTACATTTTCATGGTTGATTCTAATGTTCAATAGTCACTTTTCCATCGACCCTCAAATTGCGCAAATTTAACTCAGTCATAAAAAATTTCCCCAATGGAAAAACGACAATTTTGCCAAAACTCGTTTTTCGATAAAGGTTTTGTTCTTGCAAGAGCAGGTTTTTCAGGCGTAGTTAAATTGGTATATGACCAAAAACTGTAATGGAAAGACCTTTGAGTCCAACTAGAGTCACATGACCAAAAAACAGGGATGTTGACGGATGTTAGAACAAGAGAAGAAGAGTTGAACCCAAACGTGTGTGTGTGTGTTTGTGTGGACACACCAGGAAACCACATCAGTTTAGAATTTAGGAGGAGATAGAGGAGGAACCAGCATTCTAGAGTCAAAACAACACAGGTTTATGTTCCTGTTTATGGAAGGACTGACACTGACATCTACCAGAGGAAAGAAACTCAGCTGCACATTTGGGATTGAATGGACAAACCAACATTACACACTTGTGTTTGGAACACATTTATATAAACATGGGCAAAGTTTTGAAAGAAAAACACTTGTAACTACCAAGGTTCTAATAGTTTTGGATTTTTCATTCTAGTTTAGTTTTATTTACTTTTGACTTTTTTTTCTCTAATTCCATTAGTTTTAATTTGTCTTTAGAGCAGGTTTGGTAGTTTTTATTAGTTTTTGTTTTTTCTAAATGCTTAGTTTTAGTTTAGTTTTAGTATTAATTTTAGGGTTTTTTTTTATATCTTTTCTCTTCTTCTCCGTCATATTCAAATAAATCCCAGACAGGACTCTGCTGCTTTCTCCCAACTTTAGTCTCCGTGTTTCCAGGTAGAGTGGGGACCAGAAGACGACTGGAAACCACAAGTGAACACAAGTGACGGACTGGTGCCGCTAGATAACATTGCTCAAGTGAAATAAATCGATTTCGTATCAATCCGACATTGACAAAGACGAAAACGAAGGGAATTTTATCCATAATTTTTATCTGTTTTAAATAGTTTTGTAAACACACAATACAGTTTCAGTTAGTTATGTTTTTTTCTTTTAATTACAGTTTTCATTTATTTCAGTTAACGAAAATGTCTTTTCAATTCTAGTTTTCATCATTTCGTTACTTTTCGTTAACGATAATAACCTTGGTCACTATGAGAATAGAGTCGTTATATTTTCAGAATAAAGTTATAAAATCAGAATAAAGTAAAGGGTAAAGTTTAGCGCAGGTGTCTGATGGAAAAGAGAATAATGACGTCAACTCTACCCAACTACATACATAGTAGGATGTATGTAAAAACTAGAGCAATTTAATAAATATTAAACCATCATTTAATGCAGACCTGGGCATTGTAAGGCCTGGGGGCCACATGCGGCCTGATAACTGGCCCTGACTGGCCCACATGAGGTCATTGGCAAATTAAAAGTCAATGCAAATATATATCATTATAATATACCTAACCAATACAACACCACTGCTTTTATTTTGAAGGATCTACTAATTTACCGTTTTTTCACACATACTTTCTGTACTTGCATAAGGCTTATGCACTGATTGGTTTGTTGGTCCGTTTCAGCCCATGAAGATGTTAGCTCACGCCAAAAACAAGAAAGACTGATTCCGAATGCAGAGTTTTTAACAAGACATGGACTTGTAAGTATTTCTTTTCTGAAGTCAGAGGTAAAGAAAAAGAAAAGGAACTATGATATGCAAACAAACAAAACTGGATGCATTTATACTTTTTCATGTAAAGTTAATGTGGAGCTGGTTTTGCACATTTTCAAAAGTCTTTTTGTGAATATTTGTTAAATAGTTGTATTCTGTGCTCCACATTTTCATTTTATTATTTTATTGTTGCATTTACTGTTTTTGTATTATAGTAAAATATATATGTATAGAGAGAGAGATTGTAAGGAGAACTGCAAGTGTATTGATCCGGCCCTTAACAGCTGTCAAAGTGTCTCATGTGGCCCCATAGGAAACTTAATTGCCCACCCCTGATTTAACGTTTAACCTGTTGGATGAAAAAAACTGGCACATCGTCGGAAATGAACACTATGAATCTACAACTTTAATGGTAAAGAACATATTCATAATTATTTCTATTATCCTCAGACCAGGGGTGTCAAACATGTGGCCCGTGGACCAGAACCAGCCAACAAAGGGTCCAATATGAGTATATGAAAAGCAAAGACGACAGAAAAATTAACAATCAATGATGTTAAACTCCTGTCAGTTCAGGTTCAGACCAGTATGATCTAAAGTGGATCAGTGGATTGACAAAAAATGTGAATAACCTGAACAAATATGAAGAACATGAAATGTGTTCATATAAATCAGTGTAATCGGACCAATGTTCAGTCTGTTATTAAATGTTCTGTGTATTTGTAGATGTGAAAAGGATAAACTGAGGCAGAATACTGATAAAGTTACACTTGTTTTTCTTTAGAAATTTCAGGTTCGTCATTCACATTTTTTTAAAGGATAATTTGTAGATGTCAACGTTTTCATAATGTGATTTTACTTTTTTCATTGTTATTATTTTAATGGTTCTGATCCAGTTTAGATCATATTGGGCTGAATGTAGAACCAGAACTAACAGGAGTTTAAACCCCTGCATTAAACTGTACAGAACCAGTGGACGAAAGATCTGTGACATCACCATTGGTTTAGGAACTGATAATAATAATAATAATAATAATAATTATTATTATTATTATTATTATTATTATTATTATTATTATTATTATTATTATTATTATTACTATTATTATAACTGATCAGGGCAGTAAATGCATTATCAGTTACCTAAAGCAAAGAAAAATGACAAATACAGAAATACTTATTAAAATTGTTAGAATAAAATAAAACACCCAATCCTGATAAAAGTCTAAACCAGTAAAAGTGGTTAAAAGTCATAACACAACTATAACAATTAAAAAAAACACAAAAGGAAGAACCAATAACCATAAAATAAATTAACATGATAAATATGATTAAATAAATTAATTAAAATTAAATAAATAAAAGTGGAAAAAAAAGTGCTTAAGTTAAATAAAACCTAAACTAAACATGAATATGACACTATTGATGTTTGAAGCCACTACTTTGTGTTTGGACCAGAAGCAGAAGTGACCATATCTGGACAAAAGGGGCGGAGCATCAAGAGCATGAAGACTCATGGGTGAGCTAATGCTAAACGCTAGCTCCCAGACTCAAATGTCATGTTCCTGTTCATGTCACTTCTTCACCTCGTCTACACCAGAGTTGTTTATCCAGAGGAAAACATGTTTTAATAAATAAATGGAAGCTGTGACTCAGCAGCAGCGAGCTGTCAATCACACCTGTCAATCAAAGCGTATGTCTGACCTGAGATCAGCGTGACAGAGGAAACATTTACAGACTGATCTGATCTGTATTAGAGTCCGAGAAAAGGTTCCGAGCTGGTGTTCGGACTTCAGTGGAAGTTTAAGGGGTTTACGGAGCCTCCGATGGCTGTCGGTGGTATTACAGGTTAAAGGGGTTTACAGGTTTAAGGGGTTTACGGAGCCTCTGGTGGCCGTCAGTGGTATTACAGGTTAAAGGGGTTTACAGGTTTAAGGGGTTTACGGAGCCTCTGGTGGCCGTCAGTGGTATTACAGGTTAAAGGGGTTTACAGGTTTAAGGGGTTTACGGAGCCTCCGATGGCTGTCGGTGGTATTACAGGTTAAAGGGGTTTACAGGTTAAAGGGGTTTATGGAGCCTCTGGTGGCCGTCGGTGGTATTACAGGTTAAAGGGGTTTACAGGTTAAAGGGGTTTATGGAGCCTCCGGTGGCCGTCAGTGGTATTACAGGTTAAAGGGGTTTACAGGTTAAAGGGGTTTATGGAGCCTCCGGTGGCCGTCAGTGGTATTACAGGTTAAGGGGGTTTACAGGTTAAAGGGGTTTACAGAGTCTCCGGTGGCCGTCGGTGGTATTGAAGGTTAAAGGGGTTTACAGGTTAAAGGGGTTTACAGGTTAAAGGGGTTTATGGAGCCTCCAGTGGCCGTCAGTGGTATTACAGGTTAAGGGGGTTTACAGGTTAAAGGGGTTTACAGGTTAAAGGGGTTTACAGAGCCTCCAGTGGCCGTCAGTGGTATTACAGGTTAAGGGGGTTTACAGGTTAAAGGGGTTTATGGAGCCTCTGGTGGCCGTCGGTGGTATTACAGGTTAAAGGGGTTTACAGGTTAAAGGGGTTTATGGAGCCTCCGGTGGCTGTCAGTGGTATTACAGGTTAAAGGGGTTTACAGGTTAAAGGGGTTTATGGAGCCTCTGGTGGCCGTCGGTGGTATTACAGGTTAAAGGGGTTTACAGGTTAAAGGGGTTTATGGAGCCTCCGGTGGCCGTCAGTGGTATTACAGGTTAAAGGGGTTTACAGGTTAAAGGGGTTTATGGAGCCTCCGGTGGCCGTCAGTGGTATTACAGGTTAAGGGCGTTTACAGGTTAAAGGGGTTTACAGAGTCTCCGGTGGCCGTCGGTGGTATTGAAGGTTAAAGGGGTTTACAGGTTAAAGGGGTTTACAGGTTAAAGGGGTTTACAGAGCCTCCAGTGGCCGTCGGTGGTATTACACATCTCCACTGGTTCACAGCTAGAGTTTTGCTCCCTGAGCATGAGAATACCAGGGTTTAATCCGGACCAGAAGTGGTTCATAGACCTGATCATCACCTTCCCCTGGGTTTACTTTACATGTCGACACGACAGTTTGAGTGTTTTCAGCTTTTTTTTAGCTTCTGAGTTTTTTGCTCATGTTTAGTATTTTTCTTTGTTTGTGGACTTTTTATTTTCACTTTAGCTTCTCTCTCACAGTTTGTGTTGTTTTTTATTTAATTTTTATCATTTCTCCTTAAAATTCATTATAGTTTTACTTTGCTTTTAGTTTCTGTCATAACATTTGCAAACTGTTTGTTTGTTTCTAGTTTCTCTGTAAACAAATTTGCGAGTGTCTGGTTTGTTTTTAGCTTCACTTTTTTAGAATCTGATTTGTGACATTTCAGCTCGTTTAGAGTTTTTCTCTTGGGAGATGTTTTTTTGGGGGGGTTGTTTTTAGCATCTCTTTACACATTTTTGTGACTTTTTATCTTATTTTTATTACTGACGCTTTCTCTTTGTGACCACAATTGCATTGTTCAATTTTTAACCTGCCTTTTATTTTTATCTGTTTTATTGCTTGTTTTATACTCTCCTGTTTACAGTATGGTGTCCTTGAGTGCCAAGAAAGGCACCTATAAATAAAATGTATTATTATTGTTTTTCTTATTATTATTATTATTATTATTAATAGTCACAAACAGTTTATATATATACATAAAATGTTGAAACTTCAAAATAGGTGAACAATGCATATGTTTTTGGGGTTTTTTTTAATTATTTGTTTGTTTGTTTTTATCAAATTATGTTGTTACGTCAGACTGATTACATGTATAGTGTTAAAGTATGTGATGTATAAGGGTTATACTGATGTATGTAAAAGTGTCTCTACAGCTGTAAATGTACAGGTCTGCTGTGCAGGACGGTTCTAAAGGGTTCTGTGGGTCTTAAAGGGTTAATCAAACATGATGTGGTTTTTTTAGATCAGGGCTCTCAAACTCATTTTCTCTCAGGTCCCACATTCAGCCCAATTTGATCTCCAGTGGGCCGGACCAGTAAAATATTAACAGAGTAACCTGTAAATAATGATAACTCCAATTTTTTTAGTGCAAAAAATAACATTAAATGATGAAACTATTTCTATCCAAAACTAAAAAGATGTGAAAAACTGGAAAAAAAAACTGAAATTTCTGAAGAAAAATAAGTACAATTCTATCAATATTCTGCCTCAACTTATGATTTCTACTTGTGCATTACAGATCAGATCTACCAAGACACAAAACAGGCAGAATAATGTTGAAATTACACTTATTTTTCTTCAGACATTTCAGGTTGTTCATATTTGTTCAGGTTATTGACATTTTATTGTTAAAGGATATCAGAATTTAATGTTCTTTGCAATAAATCAAAAAGAAAATGTTAGTGTTGCCTTTTTTTAGAGGCATGATGTCATTTTATTTTTCTCACATTAAACCAAGAAGAAAATTTGGAGTCATTATTTCTAGGTTATTATGTTCTTATGTTTGAGTCTGATGCACTTGACTGTTAATATCTTCAGGGTAATTTTTGCATTTTCCACTTTGTAAATTCATCCCAGAGGCCAGATTGGACCTTTTGGCGGGCCGGTTTTGGCCCCTGGGCCACACGTTTGACACCTGTGTTTTAGAGGCTCCACTAACTCAGTTGTCAGTGGAATAAACTGAAAACACTCACTCATACGTCCTGTTATCGTGGTTCAAACTTTTCTTCAGGCTTTAAGGTTTAAACTGGGCTCAGATCACAACGGTTCTGTTAAAGGTTTTTTTTTTGGGGGGGGGGGGGTTTGGTCATTAATTCTCCTTGAACTTGGAGTGAAAAACCTTCAAGAGTTAAATATTTGACAGATTCATCGTCACATCCACAGCGTCCACACCTAAGACATTAAAGGTTATCTTTTACTCTTTAATTAAACCTTCACGGTGATATGAAACTACACGTAATCCTTTTTTTTTTTTTTTTGTCTGAAGTTGCGGTAAGTGAGCGACGGAGCCGTACATGTGAACAGTAAGTGAGATGAGGAGCACGTTCGGATAATTAGTCACCTCATTTCCAATTAATTAACAGAACACCGGCGCGCTGCGTCACCTGGCTGCAGGTGCGTGTCAGCGTGTTACATGACACGTTAGCAGAAGTGTTTAACAAATGACATCTCTGTTCAGACATGTTACGGCCTCCCTCCTCCTCCTCCTCCTGCACATACGTGGAAATCTAATCACATAATGACGCTACATTCCAATAGGTTTGGTTTTCTGCGGCTCAGGTACGAACATTAGGCCGTTTAATGAGTCACTGTCACAACACTCAGGTTATCAGCAGCCGTACGAGGGATTATCTAAAGACCAACAAAGACCATAGGATCCACAGGTAAAGCCGGTGTTTTCATAAATAAGATCAGTGTGAAGACGGCCAACGCTCTGGGATTAGTCTGACGATGAGGGGGAGGACAGGTTTCCTCTAGGGGTGTAAGAAAATATCGGTTCTGCAATATATCGCGATTAGGGATGTAACGATATGAAAATTTTGTATCATGGTTATTGTGACCAAAATTATCACAGTTATTATTATCGCAGTACTGTTGAAATTGTGCTCAAAATGTTCAAAAAGTACTAATACACTGAAATAATTTAACCAAGTTGTATTTGAAAAATAAATAAATAAAATTAAATAATAGGCACGATGTACTTTCTGTTGGCAGAAACATTCAAATATTAACATGTAAACAATCAAATATACAAATGTGCATTAAAGATGGCACCTTATGGACACTGTTTGACTATTTTTCATATGAAGTTTGAGTTTTAGTTTCTTTTTCATAGACAGACAAACAGACAGACAAACAGACAGACAGACAGACAGATAGATAGATAGATAGATAGATAGATAGATAGATAGATAGATAGATAGATAGATAGATAGATAGATAGATAGATAGATAGATAGATAGATAGATAGATAGATAGATAGATAGATAGATAGATAGATAGATAGAGAGAGAGAGAGAGAGAGTCTGGAGTCCTGCTGCTTCTCCAGGAAATGAGCAGTACCATTAGTTTTCAAACTGCGTTAATCAAACACAGTTATCATGATAATTAGAATTTAAACAGTAATACTAACCATTGGGAATTTTACCGCAGTTTATCGTTATACTGATAATCGTTACATCCCTAATCACAGTATTTCATTTCACAATACTGTATTGATGTTAAAAAGTACTGTATTGATATTTTTAGGTATTTATTCAAATGCAGATATTGTGGAGGTTCATTTTTGTTCTTTGTTTCTTTTTTATTTATTATTCTTTAACACTGTTTTATTAAATAATGTTCGTTCCTTTGTTGGGCTTGAACTAAAATACTGTTCTGATGTTAGTTCTGAACTAATAGAAAATGAACATTTGAACAGGATCTTAAACTGTAATGTCTGTAAAACAGAATTTCAGTTTGAACACAGGAACATTTTGTGATATAACATTAGATCCTGTTCTGATCAAATAAAAATGTGTTTAGTATTTGTGCAGATTTCTGGTGTAATTCTTTGGAAGTAAATCTGTCTCATCAGATTTTGAACTATAAAGGCCCTTGAATTTATTGTGCTGAATTTTTTTGCACTGAAATTGAACATCTGAATTTTTTTGTCACTGAATTCAACTATGTTCATAAATTTAGAATAAAAAAATTCAGATGCAAAAATTTCTGAAGCAAAAAATTCAGACGCAAAAAATTCAGATCACACACCTGGGACACCATGGATAAGCAATGATTCTATATCAAGTCAAACTGACAGCCAGCCAATCGAGTTACATTAAGTTGGTCATGTGACACCGATGCAGGAAGACAGTCAATGGATGTGTGAACTGAATTTGTTGGATCTGAATTTTTTGCTTTTGAATTTTTTGCATCTGAATTTTTTTTATTCTAAATTTATGAACGTAGTTGAATTCAGAGACAAAAAATTCAGATACTTAATTTCAGTGCAAAAAAATTCAGTGCTAGAAATTCAATAGCTTTTATAATTTAAAATCTGATGAGACAGATTTACTTCCATATAATTAAATTCTTCAAGGACATAACATAATCTTTTAAAAAAAAAAAAACAAAACCACCAGAAAATTACTTTTTTAACAGTATCGTGATATATTGGGATATATTGTAGTGTGATCCTAGTACTGTGATTTGTATCGTATCGCCAGATTCTTGCTGATGCACGGCCCTAGTTTCCTCTTTAGTGAAACTTGACACATTCTTTACTCAGATACAGTGTCAATAAACGACTGTTTTAGGATGAATGTTCTATCTCACAGGTCTCAAACATGTGGCCCGGGGGCCAAATGTGGCCCACCAAAGGGTTTAATCCGGGATGAATTTGTGAAATGAAAAAATTACACTGAAGATCTTAACGATCAAGGCTGTTAAAATAATTTTAGGTCAGTTCAACCTAAAATGGGCCAGACCAGGAAAATACTATCATAATAACCTATAATTAATGAAAACCACAAATTTTCCTCTTTGGCTTAGTGTAAAAAAAAAAAAAAGGTAAAATTACACAAAAATGTTTACATTTACAGACTAGACTTTTACAAAAAATATGAATAACCTAAACAAATATGAATAACCTCAAATGTCTTAAGAGAAGTCTGTGGAATTTTACCAGTATTCTGTCTGTTATTAAATGTTGTGTGTATTTGTAGATCCACTGGGATCTGTAAGTTGTGATGCACATGTATAAATGATAAACTGAGGCAGAATAGTGTTAACGTTGCACTTATTTTTTGTAAGAATTTTCGGGTTGTTCATATTTGTTATGTTTAAGTATGGTTCGTAGGTGTAAACATTTTCATGACAGAATCTGACTTTTTTCACTCAAAAACATAGAGAAAACTTTGGAGTGGACATTATTTCTAAGTTCTTATTCTACTATTTATATTATTTTACTTGTTCCGGCCCACTTCATGTCATATTAGGCTGAATGTGGAACTGAACTAAAATGAGTTTGACAGCCCTGTCCTGTATTAACCACAGAAAAACAACTGTTTCACCCTCTGGTGTCCAGGTGAACAGATTATACACACTTAACTCTTTGTTATTAAAGGTCAGATTATTTTTCACTGTTTTTTTTTTTTTTTTGGTCAGAATTCAAAAGTGGTTCATTTTTTCCTTTTTTTTTTAAATTCTGACCCATCTACTAAAATCCACACATAATAAACAGTGTTAAATTCCTACACTAACACCCTTCTACCACATGAGTACAAAATACACACTGACTCATTTAACATTTGACATTTGACCTAGAACCAAAACTAATAACATGAACCAGTGTTGGTGTGAATCACTGACATTTGACAGGAGGAGCCAATGAAAATAACTAATTCAATTTATATGTTGGATTTTGTAAAAACAACCATTTTTTGTTTTTCTGTATCAAAAATGTGGTTTGTTAACATTAAAAATATGACATTTAAAGAGTTAAAAATATGACAGTTATTGAATATTGAGTATTTTTGTTCATGGCTCAAGTTGATGAAATACAAAAAAGTAAAAAAAATAATAATAATAATAATAATTCAAACAAACGGTGTGAAAAACATTTATACATTAGTAACCCGCTGTTTGGGTGATTAAAATGAGCTCTATGGACAGGATACCAGAGGGTTAATGAACTATTACTCAGCGTCCCAATTTTTTGGAGTTGGAGTTTTTAAGTATAAAAAATAATTCATATATTTTTAAATTTGTTTTTGTAATTATTCATTTTTCTTTACCAGTGACAATACAGTGGGAAATGACCTGATGTTCTGCACAAGAGTAAATAATAATAATCTAGCCAAATCACAAAACAGTTACAATATAAACAAGATTTTAAAAAAAAAAACCAAAAAAACAGTATAAACTAACAATAAATGAATAAATGACACATTTTTCATTTTTGTCTCATAAATGACACTAAAATTTAAAATTGAAGATTACTTAGTTTTCTTTGTTAATTAAATTGAAGTTTGAGTCACAAATATAAATGAGCATTAGCAGTGAACATTAGCTGCTATTAGCTCACAGGCTAACAAGATAAACTCAGTGTTTTAATAGTAATTATAGAAGCCAAAGTGGTAATACCACTGACAGCCACTAGATGCTGCTCCAAAAATCCCATTAACTTACACTGAGCTTCTCTTAAAATACAGTCCTGTTTCAGATCAGACTGGGTTTACTGGTCCTGGTCCATCTGTGAATCTGATCTCAGGTCCATTTTCTGCATCAAACCTTCCGTTTATTGAAAAAAATATTGTATTTTTATTCAAATTAAATGTAGATGTGGTAAATACGTTAAAATAACAGAAAATAAAATGACTTTATGACGTTATTCAGCGCTTCAGGAAGCATTTACCAATTGAGCTTGCCTTTAGCATTAGCTCACCCATGTCCTCTCACACTCCACCCCTTTTGTCCAAAAATGGTCACTTCTGGCTCCAACATTCAATCCAACCAAAACTAAAAATGATGAAACAACAGTTCAGACGTCCACCCACTGACACAAAAAAATGTCCAAAAACACGTTCTCTTTCATTGTGATGACGTATTAAGTTTCAGTTCTGGTTCATTTAATTTCTTCGTTCGTAACTTTTAATTTAGCTTCACGGCTAACGTTAAATGATGGAAGCCTATGTATTTTAATCTGATATTTCATTTCCACTAAAACCTAAAGAAATATATTGAAAATTGTGGAAATCTTCAGGTTTCAGAGACGACACTCAAGTAAATGAAGATGTTTAGTCCGCAAATGTTTCATCTGAGTTAAAGAAAAAAAAACTAAAACTGGACTAAAACCTGGTTGTGTTTGTCTGTAAACTGTTGTATTTATGTCCGTCTTCATATGAATCAGTGAAATGAGACATAAAAACAGTCATCAGCCTCATCATCATGGAAGAAATCTGACAGAAAACGTGAACTGATGTTAACTTTAAAACTTTAAACATAGAATCTGAATAAAACCAGATGAATGTTTATGGAAATGTCAAATTAGAAGAACAGTAAAAAAAAAAAAAAAAAAAATAGAATAACAGTAAAAAGTTTCTATGAACGCCAAACATTTAGTCGTAAACATCTACATTTATTTGTTTTTTGTTCCAGTGAAATTTACACTAAAACTCAATGTTATAGTTTTTCATTAAACTAAAACATCTGACATTTTCACTCAGTATTTGTTTTCTCATATTTAATATTTATTTATATTAATATTTACAATTACAACCTATAGATTCAATCAACATCTTCTTTATCATTATTTAAAAAGCAACTGAAAAAGACTAATTTATGAAAACATGTAAGGCTGTATATAATTTGATTTGTATTTCTATTGTTTTACTTTAGATTATTATTTCAGTTATATCGTATTTTTAATTCTTTTTTTTTTTTTTTTTGTATTGTTTATTTCCATGGAGGTATTTACATAAGCCTTTTTTGGCTTCTATCCTTTCCTGCACTATGGTGTTACTTGCATGAAAATTGTTTTTTTTATTATTTTTCTCTTGCTGTTTATGATGTGCAAATAAAAAAATAATAATAAAAAAAAAAAAAAAAAAAAGATTATAAAATGTTTTCTGTTAAAGAACAAATTAGTGGCGTATAATGTACATTAAATGCTACACATTTCGATATAAAACAGCCATAATTACAGTATTTTGTTGTTAATAATTTAATTTTTCTTCATTTTTAATTGTAAATTTAGTTAGTTTTGCTTCCTCTGACATTTTACATGTTTCTCTGTGTTTTATTCATTTGTTTAATTAACTGAAGGATTTTTAACTGTTGTGTTTTATTATTAAATCCACATTCAAAGCTGCTGATTAAAGGTAATGATTCAAGTACAGACTAATAACTTGAATCTATTATTTTTCTATTTATGTTGTTCCGTGATTCAGACGTTTTTTAGAGAATTCAGTTCAAACTGGTCTGAAAATGAAGCGTCTCGGTGTAAAATCTGTATCTAATAAATGATGGATCAGAGGAAACCTCCTCATGTTTGTTTATTCATGGCTTTCACAGCATTACCCATGATGCTCTGCTGTTGGAGGTCATCCTGGTAAACCCTGGCAGCTGCTGTATCGATTATCCTGCGGCTTCGGAGCAGCTGACGGCGCTTCGTCCGCCGACAAACATCTGAAGCGTCAATAGAAACAGATAGAAAATCAGCTCCATGAATCAGCGCTGAGTTAAAAACACAGATGAGCTCGGATTCAACAGCAGATTTAATGATGACAACAGATCAATGAGACGCAACGGCACCGAAACCTGATCGGCCCAGACCGCCCATACACGGAAAACAGGAAGTACAGCAACACATGACCCACAGCAAACAGGAAGTACAGCAACACATGACCCACAGCAAACAGGAAGTACAGCAACACATGACCCACAGCAAACAGGAAGTACAGCAACACAGGACCCACAGCAAACAGGAAGTACAGCAACACATGACCCACAGCAAACAGGAAGTACAGCAACACATGACCCACAGCAAACAGGAAGTACACCAACACAGGACCCACAGCAAACAGGAAGTACACCAACACATGACCCACAGCAAACAGGAAGTACAGCAACACATGACCCACAGCAAACAGGAAGTACACCAACACAGGACCCACAGCAAACAGGAAGTACACTAACACATGACCCACAGCAAACAGGAAGTACACCAACACAGGACCCACAGCAAACAGGAAGTACACCAACACATGACCCACAGCAAACAGGAAGTACACCAACACATGACCCACAGCAAACAGGAAGTACACCAACACATGACCCACAGCAAACAGGAAGTACACTAACACATGACCCACAGCAAACAGGAAGTACACCAACACAGGACCCACAGCAAACAGGAAGTACACCAACACAGGACCCACAGCAAACAGGAAGTACACTAACACATGACCCACAGCAAACAGGAAGTACACCAACACAGGACCCACAGCAAACAGGAAGTACACTAACACATGACCCACAGCAAACAGGAAGTACACTAACACATGACCCACAGCAAACAGGAAGTACACTAACACAAGACCCACAGCAAACAGGAAGTACACTAACACATGACCCACAGCAAACAGGAAATACACTAACACATGACCCACAGCAAACAGGAAGTACACCAACACATGACCCACAGCAAACAGGAAGTACACCAACACATGACCCACAGCAAACAGGAAGTACACTAACACATGACCCACAGCAAACAGGAAGTACACCAACACAGGACCCACAGCAAACAGGAAGTACACTAACACATGACCCACAGCAAACAGGAAGTACACCCCAGCAAACAGGAAGTACACCACAGCAACACAGGAAGTACAGCAACACAGGACCCACAGCAAACAGGAAGTACACAAACAGCTGAAACACAGTAGAAACAGTTGGTACACAGTAGTATCGTACACACTCTGGCAAAGTACATGTACATGACTTAAACCAGAGGAAGTACTATGAACGTCTACTTCAGCTGATGTACAAATACTGCAATATTTAAATACTCTAGTACTCTGTCTCCAGATAATACTTTATGACTGTAAAAAATACTGTTACTACTGATAGAATATATGAAACAATATTTTGTTCTTGTGTCTGTGACACACTGTTACAGTTTTAAAAATGCTGTTACAAGTATTTTTGATACTTTTAGTTTGTGTTACTGTGATACTTTTACTTTCTTTGTTAAAAAAAATCCTATTACTGTGTTTAAATATACATAAAAAACCTGTTATATACTGTTCTAATTCAATTTTACATAAAGTACTCATACTTTGTTAAAAAAAAAATACTTTTACTCATACTTTCTGTGCTAAAATACTGATACAAAACAAATACTGTTATTTTGTTAAAAATACTTTGAAACTCTGTTAAACCTGCTACTGGTAAAAATTATAAAACATACTACATACAAAAATGTATTTTTTCTGTGCTCCTATACTGATACTCTTAAAAAATACTGTTACTCTGCGGTAAAAATCTAAGTTCTTACAGTTAAACTTTACAAAACATGTTACTTAAATACATCAATAAATACTTTCTGTTCTGTGATACTCTTACTGTCTTTAATAAAAATCATGTTACTTTGTTCAAATATAAAAACATATATAAATAAAAATAAAACCTTGTTACTGTGTTAAACATTCTGCTTCTGGTTCAGTTTTACAAAACGTGCTCCAATACTCTGTTACTTTGACACTTTAATACTTTTACTATGTTAAAACATGGATGCAGAAAAAAAGAAAAATACAGTTACTTTGTTAAAAATACTTTGATACTTTTAAACCTTCTGCTACTGGTAAAAATAATAAAACATACTACATACAAAAAATACTTTTAAATAACTTTTTCTGTGATACTGATACTCTTTTAAAATACCGTTACTGTGTAAAAAATAAATAAGTCAATAAAGACTTTGTGATTTGTGATCCTGTTACTGTCTTTGGTAAAAAAAAAAAAAAAAAAAAAAATCTGTTACTTGGTCACAACATAAATAAACAAAATGACTAAAAACATAACTTTGTTCCTGTGTTAAACATTGTGTCAGTTGCTGAACTGTACAAAAGTTTGAATTATTTCTGTTAAAACTTACAAATACAGTTACTTTTGTCTTCATTCAATAACCTCTGCTCACCGTCTTAAACCTGGCGTCGTCTGCCAGGTGTGATGTTTGTGTTTCTTACCTTTATTCCCTCTGCGTCGTCTGACACCGTTGAACTCGGTCCTCCTGCAGGTTCTGGCTCCGGTCCCACTGGGTCAGGACCAGAATCCGGCTGAACCCTGAACCTGAAACCAGAGCTCCAGGTCCAGACCTTCATCTGCACCTGATCCACGGCTTCAGGAACTCATTCATTCATTAATTCATTAATTCATTCATCATCTGATTGTCTGATCAGACTGAGCCCGGCGCCACAGAACCCGACCGGTCCGATCCGTCGCCTTGTGTATTTTATTTACGTGAAAACCTTTAAAAAACAGAACAAAAACTGCAGGAAACAATGACAGCTGCATCTATAAGGGGAGTTTTTTTTTAGCTAATTCAGACTTTTATCCATTAATGTTGAATTTAATGTCTCAAAAATTAAAGATGCAAGATGAAAAGTCAAACATCAAAATACTTGTTTAAATTATTAGATTAAAGTTCAGACTGCTGTGATAAAAACCTGCTTGTAGGATACACGTGTTAGAAACTAGAGGTTGAGTGTTTTCTCGGTGAATCTGTTTGTAGTTGAACTGACAAACATGTGAATGAACCCTGTTTTTCGACAGTGTTTGGTCGTCGTGGTAACCGTGGACTGGTTGTCGGGGCAGATATGGGGTGCTTTTACTTCCAGGAGCATCGATCCACAGCCTCCTGATAACATCTGTGTCTGCTAATGGTCTGATTTAATGGACAAAGAGCCAGAGGACTTATCCGACGTCCATCGTCTTCTGTGTTAAGTGGAGGTCGAGAGAGGTTCACCAACAGCTGATCGTCTTACAGAGAGAGAGAGAGAGAGAGAGAGAGAGAGAGAGAGAGACAGAAAGACAGAGGGAGAGAGAGAGAGAGGGAGAGAGAGAGAAACAGAAAGACAGAGGGAGAGAGAGAGACAGAAAGACAGAGGGAGAGAGAGAGAGGGAGAGAGAGAGAAACAGAAAGACAGAGGGAGAGAGAGAGGCAGAAAGACAGTGGGAGAGAGAGACAGAGAGAGGGAGAGAGACAGAGAGAGAGGGAGAGAAAACAGGTCCAGAGCTCGCACGACCACAACCTGAAAACAGCCGTTAGAGTCACAACAGTATGGTTTGATAAAGCAGAGCTGGACGTGGATGGACAGAGGACAATGACCAGAGGACAGTCAGAGGATGACCAGAGGACAGTCAGAGGATGACCAGAGGACAGTCAGAGGATGACCAGAGGATGGACAGAGGACAATGACCAGAGGACAGTCAGAGGATGACCAGAGGATGGTCAGAGACCGACCAGAGGATGGTCAGAGGATGACCAGAGGACAAACTCAACCACGTCTACATTAGGCGTCGTCCTGCAGATGTCCACATTTCAGGACGTGGTTCATTTATCAGATTTCATGGACATTTTAAGGATTGTTTTCATAAACAGACGACAAACAAAATAGTTGTTTTAGTTCAGTTTTACTTTTACTTTAGTTTTAGTTCAGTTTTACTTTTACTTTAGTTTTAGTTCAGTTTTACTTTTACTTTAGTTTTAGTTCAGTTTTACGTTTACTACAGTTTTAGTTCAGTTTTACTTTTACTTTAGTTTTAGTTCAGTTTTACTTTTACTCTAGTTTTAGTTCAGTTTTACTTTTACTCTAGTTTTAGTTCAGTTTTATTTTTACTCTAGTTTTAGTTCAGTTTTACTTTTACTCTAGTTTTAGTTCAGTTTTACGTTTACTACAGTTTTAGTTCAGTTTTACTACAGTTTTAGTTCAGTTTTACTTTTACTCTAGTTTTAGTTCAGTTTTACTTTTACTCTAGTTTTAGTTCAGTTTCACTTTTACTCTAGTTTTAGTTCAGTTTTACGTTTACTACAGTTTTAGTTCAGTTTTACTACAGTTTTAGTTCAGTTTTACTTTTACTCTAGTTTTAGTTCAGTTTTACTTTTACTTTAGTTTTAGTTCAGTTTTACTTTTACTCTAGTTTTAGTTCAGTTTTATTTTTACTCTAGTTTTAGTTCAGTTTTACTTTTACTCTAGTTTTAGTTCAGTTTTACTTTTACTTTAGTTTTAGTTCAGTTTTACTTTTACTTTAGTTTTAGTTCAGTTTCACTTTTACTCTAGTTTTAGTTCAGTTTTACTTTAGTTTTAGTTCAGTTTTACTTTTACTCTAGTTTTAGTTCAGTTTTACTTTTACTTTAGTTTTAGTTCAGTTTTACTTTTACTCTAGTTTTAGTTCAGTTTTACTTTTACTATAGTTTTAGTTCAGTTTTACGACAGTTTTAGTTCAGTTTTACTTTTACTATAGTTTTAGTTCAGTTTTACGACAGTTTTACTACAGTTTTAGTTCAGTTTTACTTTTACTCTAGTTTTAGTTCAGTTTTACTTTTACTCTAGTTTTAGTTCAGTTTCACTTTTACTTTAGTTTTAGTTCAGTTTTACTTTTACTCTAGTTTTAGTTCAGTTTCACTTTTACTTTAGTTTTAGTTCAGTTTTACTTTTACTCTAGTTTTAGTTCAGTTTCACTTTTACTTTAGTTTTAGTTCAGTTTTACTTTTACTTTAGTTTTAGTTCAGTTTTCACTTTTACTTTAGTTTTAGTTCAGTTTTACTTTTACTCTAGTTTTAGTTCAGTTTTACTTTTACTTTAGTTTTAGTACAGTTTTACTTTTACTATAGTTTTAGTTCAGTTTTACTTTACTTTTACTATAGTTTTAGTTCAGTTTTACTTTACTTTTACTATAGTTTTAGTTCAGTTTTATGACAGTTTTAGTTTTACTTTAATTTTACTATAGTTTTAGTTCAGTTTTACTTTTACTATAGTTTTAGTTCAGTTTTACGACAGTTTTAGTTTTACTTTAATTTTACTATAGTTTTAGTTCAGTTTTACTTTTACTATAGTTTTAGTTCAGTTTTACTTTTACTATAGTTTTAGTTCAGTTTTACTATAGTTTTACTTCAGTTTTAGTTCAGTTTTATTTTAGTTTTACTTTAATTTTTACCTCCGCCAGGGAGGAAATGTTTTTGCCAGCGTCTGTCTGTCTGTTGGTCTGTCTGACCGTGTGCAAGATAACTCAAAAAGTTATGGACGGATTTGGATGAAAATGTCAGGAAATGTTGATACTGGCACAAGGAACAAATGATTAAATTTTGGTGGTGATGGGGGGGGGGGGGGGGGGGGCTGATCTGCCTTGGCAGAGGTCTGTGCTCTCCGAGTGCTTTTCTAGTTTTAGTTCAGTTTTACTTTAGTTGTAGTTCAGTTTTAGTTTAGTTTTAGAACATAAACACTGTAAAAGAATCAGAAAATAACATTTCATGTCTGTTTTCCACTGCTGTTTCTTTTCATTAATGCCATTTCATCTTCATTTTCTTTGTTTTGTTTTGTTTTGTTTTGTTTTGTTTTGTGGAAAGGAGGCAGAGTCTGAGTGTCTGTTTACAACAAGAAAAAAAATATTTTACACATTGTGCCTTTAACAAAATCCCTTTTTTCTGTTAGTATTAGTCAATTTTCATTGATATGATACATATTAATAACATTAATTCATAAATATAGACTCAACACTGACATGAGTGCATTTTTCTATTAAAACAGATTCATGTGGTGTGTAAACAGAGCCTTCCTTAACTCAGCTGATCCTGTTTATTTATGACACTTTGAAGATGTTCCGATGGTTTTCATGAAACACTCATCAGTGCGTCTGTTTCGTTGACAGATGCAGATCCAGATTCTGTTTCACCGTCAGAAAACTCAGAACCTCGCAGACGTTTTTAGTCGAATCATCGGTGGATCATGAGCTCAGACGGAGGGTGATCTGAGCTTCGCATTCATTCATCTCCTGTTACTGATCCGTCAGATTAAAAACAAACCCATAAATCCATCGCTCATCATCCGTCGGCCTTGGGCGTCAGGCTGCAGCGGGGGCTTATGGGAAATGGAGTTCGATAACAGCCTCCAAAAACAAAACAGTGACATCAAGAAGCAAATAGACGCAGTTTCTGTGAAGACCAGTGTGTTAACGTTCAGCTCCTACACTGTTTTAAATCCAGTACAGACTCTGTGTACTACAATACCCATAAGCCTCGGCAGTTGGCTGCTGGAGATGAAGCCTCACACTCTGTCTATAAAGTGTAAAACGTGGCTTCAGCTCCGGTTTTTCAGCGATTATTAGTGAGAAAATATAGAAAGAGGATAAAGAAGCGCTAGTGTCAAACTTTTGTCACTGAAATGCATCATGGGAGTTGTAGTCTGATGGAGTTGAATCGTCTTTCAGTTCAGTTTTCGGCGTTTTTTTATCCCGAAATAAAACCTAAGATGCTGTTTTTTCCTTTAAATACTGTGAGACATATTAATTGTAATGTTACACTGAGTTTTGTCATTTTTTGTGTGTATTTGTGTTAATGTTTTGCTAATATTTGTTATATTTTGTCTTTTTTAAGGTTGTGTTTAGGGACAAAAATCCGGTTGGTCAGGGTGAATTCAGCTCTAATGAGATCCGATAATGTTCTTTTTGTTAATTAAATAAGATTACTGAATTCCAGGTGTTAATAAATAAGCAAATAAATAAGTATATGTGATATGTATGAATGGATCATGCTTGGTCATTGGAGACACTTACAGCTGTACTTAAATATTAAACCAAAAAACAAACAGATTTTTATTAATGTCTTATTTTTCTTAACCTTAATATGTCCCCACAGATTCTTCAGATTCGTCGTTGGCCTCTTATGTCATGTTTATAAATATATTTCGGTAAAATGAATTAAATAATAATGTTCATCTGTACCTAATGTTCTTCTTTTATTTCATCAACTTTATCCCAAAAAATCCACATTCTGTCATTTTTCCTTGAACTACAGTGAACTTTTCTAAACGCTACAAACTTTACAGCTCAGTCTTTTTATCCTTAAAATCTTTCGTCTTCTGTTGATGAGTCCTGAACCTTCGTAGATCTGGACTTAAAGCCTCGGCCCATCGTGGTTTTAGTGTTTGGTCCAACGTTACAGAATCAGCTTTAACAAGTCCAGACCATGAAGTTAAACCAAGAAAAGACAGAAACGCCCAGAAAACACTCCGACATCAGTGAATGAGTTCCACAGTGATGACGACCACCATCATCACAGCAGGTCTGGACCCAACGCCACCAAAAGACTCTGGCAACCACGGCAACGCAGGTTCTACTGATGGTTTAACTCTGAAATAGAGTGAAATATTAGACGACGGTGGACAGATCAGACCATGGTGGACGGACCTGACGATGGCAGTTGGAAATGATGATGGTGGATGGACCTTGACCACAGCGAACGGACCTGACGTTGGTGGATGGACTTGCTGATGGTGGACGGACAGAGGACGTCAATAACAGACAAAACTTCAACCATAAATTGGTTTAATAAATAACCTGTGGACGGTTGTGGAACGGTGTGGTTTTAGTCATTTTAGTTGAGATTGTGGTTTTGTTAAAATCAGTGCTTTGTGGAGGTCAAAGGTCGTCGGATGTAGACTGTAGGACAGGGACGTCAAAGATACAGGTGAATAATCTGAACAAATCTGAAATGTCTAAAAAAAAATAAATCCAGTTTGAACAATCTTCTGCCTGTTACTAAGTAACTGAGCTCCAGAAAAAACACAGGAAATTCACCTCAAACACATTAAAAACATAAAGTCTGGTTGAGTTTAAGGAGTAAAAAGGACCGAAAAGGAGGAGGTGGAGTCCAGAACCCAGAGAACTGAAGGTCTGAACCCCAAACATCCAACAGCAGCACCAAAGGAAAACCAAAACCAACTGAGTCAGGACCAAGACCAAACAATGGAGACAGAGGGAATTGGGGTCTGACCCGGGGTCTGACCCAGGGTCTGAGCTGGGGTCTGGGATGGGGTTCTGAGCTGGGGGTCTGAGCTGGGGTCTGGGATGGGGGTCTGAGCTGGAGTCTGACCCGGGTCTGAGCGGGGGTCTGGGATAGGGGTTTAATCCAGGGTCTGACCCAGGGGGTCTGGGATGGGGGTCTGAGCTGGGGTTCTGAGCGGGGGTCTGGGATGGGGGTTTGATCCAGGGTTTGATGTGGACCGGCCTGTGTAGTCTCGGTTCCCTCTATCCTACCTGGCGGCGGCAGCAGCGACATGGTGGTGTTATCGTGGCGGCGGCGGTATCAGCTGCAGTGTGAAGGCTGTGTCGACGCCTGATGCCAAACAGATCAATGATGGTTCCTGTGTTTCCAGGCGGACTGTCCTTCTGGAGAACCGAGGCTTCCATCACAACATATTGAGGGCAATAAACCAGCAGGCCCCCCCCGCCCCCCCAGGCCCAGACAAAGGCTGGCAGTGGAAACGCTGCTGCTCATCACAGAACAGAAGAAACAGGAAGTTCAGACGCAGCAACTGTCAGCACACAGACCGTCCACAGCGGAGAACGCCACAGCGGAGAACGCAGTGGAGATCACCACACCAGTGAACACCACAGTGACACCAATACTGACATGCAGAACAGTGACTATTTTTGGTAATTTCCACACACATTACAAGACAGTGTCCGTAACAGTTCCAGTGAGAACAGTGAGTCCACAATCTGAGGTCCAATGTGGTCTACAGGGTCTGTAAGGTCCAATGTGGTCTACGGGGTCTGGAAGGTCCAATGTGGTCTACGGGGTCTGGAAGGTCCAATGTGGTCTACGGGGTCTGGAAGGTCCAATGTGGTCTCCAGGGTCTGGAAGGTCCAATGTGGTCTCCAGGGTTTGGAAGGTCCAATGTGGTCTACAGGGTCTATAAGGGTCTGGACCAGCGTGCATGGGGGTCCAATGGGACCAAAGGCAGGTTCTAATGGGACCAAAGGCAGGTTCTAATGGGACCAAAGGCAGGTTCCTTTCACCCTGCATGGCTGCGAAGGTGTTTTTATATTTCTTGTGTCTATGCGAAAAGTCGATGAAATGTAATTTCATTCTGTGCTGTATCCCTGTTAGTATTGTGTTTGAATGACAATAAAGTGAATCTTGAATCTTGAACATGTGGTTTTCTTGGTTTTTTTATACATATACTTCTTGAATATATATATATATATATATATATATATATATATATATATATATATATATATATATATATATATGTTGTTTGTTTGTTTGTTTGTTTGTTTGTTTGTTTGTTTGTTTTTCACTTAAGGCAAGGAGCCAAATATGGTAAATTTATTGACCATTGATTTTCTACATATAAACTGTAATCTTGGTTTGTCCTGCAGTAAAACACTACAGTATTTCTATGAGTGAACTATAAAAGATTAAATAAAAATAAATGACTTTAAACTAATGGATATTTTTACATTAAACCCCTGTTTTTTTTTGGGGGGGGGGGGGGGTTGTCTTTTTCTGACATTTTCCTTCTAAGAATTGATTCAATTATGTCTAACTTGTCATTATTTTTAAATAACCTTTGAAAACTTAATATTCAGGTTATTTAAATTTATTTTTATTATTTATTTATTCTATTCACTCTTTTCTTTTAAAGTTTTACTGAACCTTTTTCTTCTGTTTTGTGTCTGATGTTTTATTCTTTTATTCTTGTGTGTTTTTGATACATGATTGTGTATTTTTACCTGTTTTATGTGCATTTGGTAACAGACACGGATAATAATAATAATAATAATAATTATTATTATTATTATTATTATTATTATTATTATTATTATTATTATTATTATGTTGTTGTTGTTGTTGTTGTTTGTTTTCTTCTTTGTCGCATCATAAATCCCCACGTCCTTTTTTCCCTCTTATTTCCATTGAACCGTGTGTTTTATTTGTTTCTTGTTGATTTATTGGTGTTTTCGTCTCCATCTGGGTTTGACCTGTTTTTCCCACGAGGCGTCGATGTAAAATGTAACGTGATCAGACTCACAACACGCCAACGACACACTAAACACACACACACCAGCAGGACTGACACTCACACACACAAGGACATTTTACTATTAATATTTTACAATTATCACCTTTTACTACAGTTTTAGGAGGTGTGTTTGTATTTTATATATTCACAGAAAAACATCTTCAAGTTTGTGTCTGTATTTATTGTGCTTTTTCTCATTTTGGGACTTTATTTTTTTTATGTTTTAACCCAGTGTTTTTCTGAGTTTCTGATCCTTTGAACAGTTTCCATCATCACACTGAACAACATGACATTTTATAGAATAATATATTTAACTAAAATTATTTGTAACTGGATTAAAACTATAGCTATAATTAACTAAAGAGACATTTAAGAAATAAAACTGTTCAAGCACAAATACAATTTATTACAACAGTAAATGAATGAACTGATTAATAATAGTTAAAACTGTGATTAGTTCTTATTTATTAACTATTAAATAATGTATAATTTCATTCAGACTGTTTGAACTAATGCACTTTCACTGTCAAATTCTGCAGATGATGTAAATATCCTCATTTTTCCTTCATGTCTTTGGATTTCTGCAGAAAATGCTCGTTTCCCTCTGGGCGTCAGGTTTTATTTTACAGCAGCGAAACGTTGAACAATTCAAGAAAAAGCAGCTCAACATGTCACAGCATGGACACGTTAATAACACGCATGAGTTTGATCGATTTTATATGAATTAAAGCAGAGGAAAAATGAGTCAAATCAGTGTTTTTTTTCTGCAGGTTAACGTGGGGGGGGACATGCAGATGCTTCAATGCACCAGATGTTTGTGGGTTTTTTACATTTGGATTCAGTAAAAGGACAATGGCAGGGTGGTGTGTGTGTTTTGTGTGTGTTTTCCTGACGGTATCTGATGTTTGTGTTGTGTTTCATGAGCAGCAGCTGCAGATCAACGCTCACCTCCTCAGCGTTCGACGTGTCGACGCTGACACAATATTATTATGTGGTCAGTGATGGATCATCAGCTGCAGCTCCGAGGAAACACTTGCAGCTAAAAACACGTGTTTTACCCTCAACAAAACCAGACTTTACTTCACTTTTCTGCATCTTATTATGAAAATGCCTCGTCTAGGGCTGTGTATTGGCAAGAATCTGGCGATACAATACAAATCACAATACTAGGATCACGATACGATATATCACAATGTATCACGATACTGTTAAAAAGACAATTTTTTTATTGGTTTTGTTTCTTTTATAAAAGATTATTTCCTTGAGGAATTGAATTACAGCAGAAATCTGCACAAATACTAAACACATTTTATTTGATCACAACAGGATCTAATGTTATATCACAAAATGTTCCTGTGTTCAAACTGAAATTCTGTTTTACAGACATTACAGTTTCAGATCCTGTTCAAATGTTCATATTCTATTAGTTCAGAACTAACATCAGAACAGTATTTTAGTTCAATCCCAACAAAGGAACGAACATTATTTAATAAAAGAGTGTTAAATAATAATAAAGAAATATAAACAAAAAATAAAAATAAAAATGAGCCTCCACAATATCTGCATTTGAATAAATACCTAAAAATATCAATACAGTACTTTTTAATATGGATACAGTATAGTGAAATGAAATATTGTGATATATTGCAGAACCGATATTTTCTTACAGCCCCAGTCTTGTCTATGTTCGGATATTTTCATCAAGCAAAAATACACGACGTAAATCTGCAAAGAATCACCGATCTGACTGCAACTCTTACTTTAATATGTGTGTGTTTTTATATTTGTGGGTTTTATGTGTTGTTTTCTTACTTGCTGTTTTTAATCACCTTTTACATGTTTCTTTTATAATGTTTTAAATGTGTTTCTTTTTCCCTTGTCATTGTATTTCAATGTCCTGTGTGAAGCACCTTGAATTGCCTTGTTGCTGAAATGTGCGATACAAATAAACTTGCCTTGCCTTGAAAGAAAAAATGGGAAAAAATCATGTTTTTACCCTCTGCAATGAGAGAATTTAACATTTTAGCATTTATGTATAAAAAAGCACGTCCGTTCTTGTTATTTTATGACGTGTGTAATAAACAAAAGAACCTTCGCCAAATCTATGAATATATTCACTGCAAATTGTATAAAAATTAACATATACTAAAGGAAAAACTAACGAATTTGGTGAAGTTTAATAAATCAAATGTCCTTGTTCTTTAAATACAGCAATAAATATAAGAAAAAAATACTGAAATAATGAAGATGTAGAAGCTGCAGATGAAAAAATAGGAAATAAAAGGTAAATGTGCAGAATAATGACACCAGTACTGTTAATAAAATGTGTGTGTTGTTGTGTGTGTAGATTCAACATATTGGTCACAGGATACACACTGAGCACGACTAAAAATACACACACACACACACACACCAGGCCTTGTTTAATTGCCGAGTCGGCAAACACGACGCCAACAGCCACAGAAACAGACCAAACAGTCGGACGCTCGAAGGCGTCGCCGTCACACGTTTCCGTGACACCTCGTCCACTTCCTGTTTACGTGTCAAACGCGTCCATCGGATTATGTCACAAAACCATTAAAGTCTGACAAATCAGGGTTTGGTTTGTTTTTATGGAGGAGGAAAAACTGAACGATGATGGAGGAATTTAAGACCGGTTAACTGAAGGAAACGGAAAACTGATGAAGAAGAAAAAATGATGGAGAAGAAAAACTGATGAAGAAAAACTGATGAAGACGAAAATTGATGACGAAAAAATGTTGACGAAGAAAAATGATGAGGAAAAATTGATGAAGAAAAATGATGAAGACGAAAAATGATGACGAAGAAAAATGATGAAGAAAAACTGATGATGAAGAAAAATGATGACAAAGAAAAATGATGAAGATGAAAAAATTATGATGAAGAAAAATGATGAAGATAAAAAATGATGAAAACGAAAAAATGACAAAGAAAAAAGGTGACAAAGAAAAATGATGAAGACAAAAAATGATGAAGAAAAACTGATGAGAAGAAAAATGATGAAGAAAAACTGATGACGGAGAAAAATGATGAAGAAAAAATGATGAAGATGAAAAAGTGATGATGAAGAAAAATGATGAAGAAAGATGATGAAGAAAAAATGAGGACAAAAAAATGATGAAGAAAAAAAGAGGAAAAAATTATAAAGAAGAAAATTAAGAAAAACTGATGAAAAAGAAAAACTGATGACGAAAAAAATTAGGAAAAACTGATAAAGAAGAAAAACTGATGAAGAAAAGCTGATGAAGAACGTAAACGGTGGAATCTAAATGAAAATGAACAGATTAAACAACAGGCTTAATGAGTTTTTCCTAATTATTTAAACTCTGGGGAGGTGTTCCAGGCATGTCCCACCGGGAGGAGGCCTCGGGGAAGACCTAGGACACGTTAGAGGGACTATGTCTCTGGGCTGGCCTGGGAACGCCTCGGGGACCCCCCGGAAGAGCTGGAGGAGGAGTCTGGGGAGAGGGAAGTCTGAGCATCCCTGCTTAGACTGTTGCCCGCACGACCCAGCCCAGGATAAGCGGCAGATAATGGATGGATGGATTTAAACTCATGTCCGTAAGTGAAAATACTACGGAAATATCAAAGGTTAAAGTAGCCGCTAAAACGGTCACATTAGCTAAAAGCTGAGGATTGGATCTAAATGTTACCAACCTGTTATTTAGCAACTATGGGTTTGTCCAAATAAGTTAAACTATGGTTTCTGAACTGGTTAAATTAGCTAAAATATTGCCTTTAATAAATCTTAGCTAGTTTAGCAACTAACACAGCTAAACTATAAGTGTGCTAATTTAATCGGTACAGGCAGAACAGTTAAATGTTCCAGTTTTTGTTAAATGTTAATTAATAGTTAAAAACAGTCAAAAAACCGTTTGCTAGCCACATTAGCAGCTACATATGCTACTTTGTCCTGATTAGTTCAATCACAGTCGCTAAAATCATTAGCTTAGATAAATCTCATGGTCAGAGCTAAAACAGTGTGAATAAATGTTAGCTAACAGTTACCCGTCCGTTTTAGCTCATTTTTCAACTGAAACTCTTTGACCTAATAGTTGACTGACAGCAGCTGAAAAGGTTAAATTAGCAAAATGATTTTTAATAGCACGTTAAAAAGTTTGACTAAATGTTATCCGACAGTTGAGTAACCAAACAAATGTTCAGTCATTTAGACGCGTCCAAAACTGTTTAACCCCAGTAAGAGGTCATCAGAAACTGTGTGTCAGACAAGTTTCATTCCACTACAACAACGCGCTTAAAATTCAGTTAAATGATATCCAACAGTAGAATAACCAAACAAATGTTCAGTCATTTACACGCTTGGTGCTAATAAGCATCTGAACGCTACATCCGGTTTGTTCCACACATTTGCTAAAATGCACCTCCTCTTACATTCATTTGTAAGTAATTTACATCAGTTTCTGGTATTAAATAAATGTGTTAGCTTTGGGTTTAGTAGTTATGATTCATTTATTAATTAATTATATTCATGTTTTTTCCCCAAACAGTGACATTAGCAACATTAAGCAGCTAATGTTAGCTGTTAAGCTAACGGTACTTTGTTCAATCAGACTGAAGTCCAGTGCATTAGGCAGCAACATGTGATCTGTACGGATAATGTCTGAAAAGCACAGCCAAAACAATGGTGCACAGCTGACTCAAAACCGTGTTAATTATCAATAGATGTTATCTCTTACCTGTTATGGCCTGATTTTGGCTAAATCCATCTATTTTTCACAAAAATGAAGTGAATCCTCCATTAACTCTAAAGGGTCCTGATGACGTGTACGATTTAAGAAGACGTAGCAGCAGCTGAAACTGTTTCTGATGGAGTGGAACGTGCAGATGTTTAATACTGGGAAGTCCATGGGGTTAAAGAACATGGAAAAGTAAAGACACAATATAAAGATCATTTCTGGTGATAGTGTCTTCAGTGCAGGTAGAGACGGGAAAAACGGGATCACAAGGGAAAAGTGACAGGAATTTGATTATTTTCATTACTGAATTATTTATTTCTAAACAATTTTTGTACACAGTTGAATAAATGTTAGAAGTTTTTCAAATGTTGTTTGTATAATGAACACGATCTGATAATACATTCCACAACACGTGTCACTTTTACGCCCGCTGGAATATTACACACCCTGTTTTGTTTTTTTGTTTGTTTTTTTTGTTTTTTACACACACCCTGTTTTTTTTGTTTTTTTTACTCACCCTGTTCCTCCATTTCTGCCTCATACACTGCTGAGGAGAAATTTTACAACTAATAAGAGTTCATTTTTAAAGTATTAAAAACTTAATTGACTTATATCTTCATAAAGTTTATTAACTCAGATACTTAATTATCACTCAGATCGTTTACAGTACATTTACATTTGTCTTTATTAGCTCAAGGTTCATCTGTTTTTAATTATGTCTTCTACTGTATAATGACAATAAAAAAGAATTACATTAAAAGGGAAAGTGTAGCTAATCTTCCATCTCATGTTCTATACAAAACAAAAATATGGATTAATATCATGTACAATCATTTTAATTTTCCACTTAACCAGTAATAACATAAAAAAGTAGGTCATTTTATCTTTAGTTATAGAAATAGTTTGTGTTGGAGGAGTCGGGTTTGACCAGATTATGGTTTAGACGTTGGTGAACAGCAGGTTTAAATGTGTTTGGACAAATATTTGGGTGGATTAATGCTGATTAACAGATTAAATGTAGCTCAGTCACTGCACGGTTTTACATTTACTGCCGATGAACACGGGTCAGGTCCGTTTACTGCGTTAAGTTCAAGTTAAGGTTTGAGTCGAACAATAATTTAAAGGTGGGGTCTGAGATGTTTTCCTGGAGCATTTGTTACTATATTCTTTAAAATCCCCTTCACACCCCGATTACAACTAATTAATTAAATGCTCTAACACAAAAATTTTAAAAATTTGTCACCTGTGGAAAAGACAGGACGGAAAAAACACCATCCAATCATTTTAACTGACCCATCAAAATGATTGAACAGTGATGTGTCTATCAAACTCAACTGCCATTCACACCTCCCCCCTCTGCGCGTACCCCTCTTCGAGCATGAATCACGCATTCCCAGAGGAAGCACTTGTACAGGAAGTGAAGCCAGAACCTGGATATATTAGTTATATTAGGATGGAAAGTTCACTGGCAAACTGTTTTGTCACCAACATAAATCAGTAGGAAATGTAACATTAGTCACGTAGGTCTGAACTGGGGCTGTTCTGGAAGAGTGGGGGGGTTGGAGGAGACTGAATGAGGTACGCATGGATACATGAGCTGGAGGCGCAGTAAGGGCCGTAGTTGGTGTCGGAGCCTCAGCCCGTGTAGGAGACAGAGCTGTGGCCGGAACCGGTCCAGACCGCATACAGAGTGGACCAAGACCCGGGTCCGGAGCAGCAGCCGGCGAATTGTTGCTGTGCAGCGCTCGTCAACCCTCGGAGTTGGGAACCAGCATTACGCGTGCCACTACTCTGGAGGCGTGGCTTCAGAGGGACAGTCTGAAGAAAGGGGTTTGGACTTTTGAATTGAGTATTTTCAAAATGCAGCTAGCTCGAACCGTTTTCCTAAGATCTCCAAGCCCACCTTTAATTATTTGAAAAAGTGTTGAACAAACCAACACTTGAACCAAACTCAAAACTCAACATCGTCTCAGATCAGATTCATAACTTTAATAAACTGAGATTAGTCGTGTGAGTTTCACCTGAACCAGCAGCCAATCAGGAGGCTCTGCTGGTGACAGCAGCCAATCAGGAGGCTCTGCCAGCGACAGCAGCCAATCAGGAGGCTCCACCAGTGACATGCGCAAACTGGGCCTGAACAACACGGTTCAGCGTCGAACAGCCTTGAGTTCAAATGACACTGGAGCCAATGGAGTAAACGGAACCAACGACGGAGGCGTTTACCCACAATGCAGTGCATGACAGGAAACTGGTGTGAACGCAGCATCAGAGCGACTGGTGCAGGTTTTAAACAGGTTTTAATAAGATGTTGTGAAATGATGATGATGATGATGATGATGATGATGATGATGGTCCACTGATGAAGAACGGCTTTAAAACAACAAAACCAAACGCCACACCCTCTTTAATGCTGCCTTCGTGTGTTATGGGAATGATGGTAAATACTGGTTCCAAACTCAAAAATCGGACATGAGCGCCCCTACACATCATATTTTCCACTGGAGAACTGGGAAAAAATGTTGATCCACGAGATGAAAATAACCTTTGACCTTTTCAACACAGTGGAGAGCAATGAGGGATTCAAGGGCAACGATAAACGATGCTTTAATTAACGTTCTGCTGCTGTTAGCTGATGATTTTACACATTTATAGGATACACAAAAACTATTTGAACAATTACTGTATCAGATTAATTAACACGTCCAAAACTGTTTAACCCCAGTAAGAGGTCATCATAAACTGTGTGTCCAACATGTTTCATTTCACTACAACAACAACACACTTAAAGTTTAGTTAAATACTATCCAAAAGTTGAGTAACCAAACAAATGTGCAGTCATTTAGACGCTTTGTGCTAATTAGCATCTGAATGATACGCCTGGTTTGATCCACACATTTACTTAAATACAACTTCCTGTTTATTTGTATGTAATTTACATCAGTTTCTGGTGTTAAATAAATGTGTTAGCTTTGGGTTTAATAGTTATGAAACATAAGATTTATTTATTAATCAGTTATATTTATGTTTTTCCCCAAACAGTGACATTAGCAACATTAAGCAGCTAACATTAGCTGTTAAGCTAATGGTACTCTGTTCAATCGCACTGAAAAGAAATTATAGAACTAATAAAAGTTCATTTTTAAAGTATTAAAAACCTGAATGACTCATAGCTTAAGACAGTTTATTTAATTAGATAATTATTAACTCAGATCATTTATGATAAATCTACATTTGTCTTTATTAGTTCAAGGTTAAACTGTTTTTAATTATACGTCTTCTACTGTATAATGACAATAAAAAAGAATTATATTAAAAGGGAAAGTGTAGCGTATCTTCCATCTCATTAGCATCATATATTATATGTTCTGTACAAAAACAAACATGGATTAATATCGTATAAAATTATTTTTATTTTCCCCAAACAGTGACATTAGCAACTTTAACTAATAAGCTGTTAGCAGCTAACGCTAGCTGTTAAGCTAACAGTACTTTGTCTCTTTAATCAGACTGAAGAGGAATGATGGAACTAATAACAGTTCATTTACACGTGTCATTTTAAATTCACTGGTGGAAAGGATCATCTTCCCCACAGCACCTGAAGGCAGCACAAGAAGATATTGGGGGGGGGGAGAAAGGGAGAGAAGGAAGGAAAGGAGGAAGGAAGGAAGGAAGGAAGGAAGGAAGGAAGGAGGGAAGGAAAGGAGGGAGGGCGGGGGTGCAAATGGAAGCGACCCCACTTTGCACTTGGACAATAGGATTTGGTGAGTTTGTTTAACCCGACAGGCCCTGGCCCAGCCGCTGCCTTTACACACTCATTAAAACGATTATTCACGACCCGTCGACTGTTTTCTTGCTTGTTCACATGAATCCCCCCCCCCCCCCCCAAACCCACCAACACACTCAGTCCTGCTGTCCACCATAAAGTCCACGTTCTGGGTTCAAACAAACATCAGGAAACGACTGACGACATGACGCGTCGACGCGAAAAACTGAAAAAACTCAAAAACATGAAAAAAACCCAAAGTGTGGACGTGTTGAATGGAAATTTAAAAAAAAAAAAAAAAAAAAAAACAGATCAAAGCCTGAAGGAAGCGTCTGTGGTTCAAACTCCTGCTGAGGTTTACACCAAATGTTCTTTATCTTTATAATGTGGTGAATCATCACCAAAAAAAGACATTTATACGTCAGAATTAACTTATAGATTAACTTTAACTCAAATAAACTTGAACTTCTGTCAAAATAGATTCATCTGATTTTTCCGGAACTTTGGAATTCAAATCAGATCAAACAGTTTTTACTGTTTTTCTAAAACTACAAGAATTAATTTGCTGAATTCAAATAAAAGTTTCCTGCAGATGTTTTTTTTAAATGAAGCAGAAACGTAACAAGAGAAAAAAAAACAAAAACAATAACACATAAAACGTAAAAAATATATTTAATCACAGTGTTTGAGTTGGAGGGTTTAATTAGTCTGAGCTATAGTTTATGTTGATGTTTATTTGTATATTCTTTATGTAAATAGAGTTTATAAGTTTATATAGTTTATATGTTTATAGACTTTATATTGTTCTGTAATATGAAGTACAGAGACTTTATATTTGTTTTAATTTCGTTGTACCTGTACAATGACAATAAAGACATTCTATTCTATTCTATTCTATTCTATTCTATATGTTAATAGACTTTATATGTTTATAAAGTTATTATCGATTGTAAGTTTTTGTGTTATGTGTTGATTATGTCCAGGTCATTCTTGGAAAAAAGATTTGCAAACTCAATGAGGCTTTTTACCTGCTAAAAATAAAGGAGACATATATATATATATATATATATATATATATATATATATATATATATATATATATATATATACATATATATATGTATATATATATATATATTTTTTTTAGCAGGTAAAAAGCCTCATTGAGTTTGCAAATCTTTTCCCACAACGCACGTCATGACAAATGTTCGTAAAAAGCCCATGGGACCAAGGTTATTATCATTAACGAAAACTAACGAAATGATGAAAACTACAATTGTATAAACATTTTCATTAACTGAAATAAATAAAAACTACAATTAAAAGAAAAAACGATAACTAATTGAAACTGTATTGTGTGTTTACAAAACTAACTAAAACAGATAAAAAATTATGGATAAAATTCCCTTTTTCCCTTTTTTTCGTCTTTGTCAATGTCGGATTGATACGAAATCGATTTATTTCGCTCTAGCAATTGTAGCTAGCGGCACCATATGACACTTGACGGTCCATCACTTGTGGTTTCCAGTCGTCTTCTGGTCCCCACTCTACCTGGAAACATGGAGACTAAAGTTGGGAGAAAGCAGCAGAGTCCTGTCTGGGATTTATTTGAATACGACGGAGAAGAAGAGAAAAGATACGACAAAACTAAAATTAATACTAAAACTAAGCATTTAGAAAAAAAAGAAAACTAATAAAAACTACCAAACCTGCTCTAAAAACAAATTAAAACTAACTGAATTAGAGAAAAAAAAGTCCAAACCAAATAAAACTAAACTAGAATGAAAAATCCAAAACTATTCCAACCTTGCATGTGATCTACTGGCTCTGTTGTTTGTAAACACATGGTTTGTTTTTGTCGGAGTAAACTTTAAAACTGTTCAGCGTCAGGGAACAGATTCCTGAAACTGAGAATGTGACTGAGGTTGGACAGATCTGATGGAATACTGGTGACAAACATCATACGCAGCTTTAACGATAGAAAAAACCATCGACCAAATAAATCATACGACAAACGAAGTGAGATGAAAACGTGTCATGAAGCAGGCGTCGTTTGTGACCCTGGTTCTGATTGAACGTCCAACATCTGAAACCTCTGAACATGGTCACGTTTGTCTTTGCAGTCGATGGATCCTGACTTTAACGACCTGGAGATTTAATCCAATCAATATTTATCATCTACATAAAAAACAATAAAAGGAATCAAAACAGGACCAAAAATAACAAATGAGCACTTAAAAAAAAATCAACAACAATGAACAAAATTATGTGTGTGTCTGTGTGTGTGTCAGTGTCTGTGTGTGTGTGTGTGTGTGTGTTTGAGTGTGTGTGTGTGTGCCAGTGTATATACAGTGTATGCGTGTTTCTGTGTGTGTGTGTGTGTGTGTGTGTGTGTGTGTGTGTGTGTGTGTGTGTGTGTGTGCCAGTGTATATACAGTGTAAGGGTGTTTCTGTGTGTGTGTGTGTGTGTGTGTGTGTGTGTGTGTGTGTGTGTGTGTGTGTGTGTCAGTGTGTATACTGTGTGTGTGTGTTCAATTTTGACTGGAATTCTTTGGTGAACTGGTCTTTTTTTATCATATTTATTCATTTGTGCTGTTTGTTTATTTCTTTGCTTAAATAAAGGAAATAATGAAAAAGACAGATTTTGTCATAAATAAACAGATCTGGGTTTTTTTTGTTTTTTTTATCATAAATAATAAATGACACAGAATGAACGACAGGTTTCCAAATTCTCCATCTCAGATTTGTTTCAGTTTCACTATTTATATCCATTTCTTTTTCTTTCTTTCTTTCTTTCTGTCTTTCTTTCTTTCTTTCTTTCTTTCTTTCCACATGAACTACTTTAAAAAACAAAAGCTGATTCTGTTTTAAATAGAACTACATCAAATAAGACTGAACAACATTAATGTATCAGTTCTGATGAAAATATCTGACTTTTTTTTTGTTTTGTTTTGTTTTGTTTTTTCCTTCGTCAGTTTCACAGTCATAGTCTGAGTTGTAAAAACCTGATACATTTATTCAGTAATCCCATTAAAGACTCTGCTTCGTCCACATATCGAATAAACAACAGTAAAAACATCCAGGTTCGTTTGGACACGAGGAAAACACCAACAGAGTCTGGACCCTGGATCCTACATTTCCCATGATGCATCTGGGTATTCTCTGCATTAGACCCTGTTACTCTGAAACCTGATTTAATAAATAACCCTTAACGACCCAAACGTCCACCTTTAACCTAAACCATCTACTGATCTAAACTGTTTAATTCCTGCTGATCCACTAATCCTGTCAATACATGTCAATAATTATTGTAAAATACAGTTCTTCTTCGTTTCATGGTCATCAGATATGACCATATTTGGACGTTCAGAGGCTCTGTAGTTACTGTGGAAACACCATCATCTTCGACAACATTGATTCACCAGTAAAACCCATGGAGTTGGATCAGTGACAGTGGATGGACACACTGGGTTTATGTTCAGTTAAAGACAGTGGAATAACATGAACAGAAGTGGGGGGAAAAAACTACAAAATAATAAATAATGTGGAAAAAAAAAATGCACTAACATAAAGTTAAAAAAAAGAATAAAATAAGCAAAAACAGCCAAATTAATGAATAAAATTAACAAAACTTAATAATAAATCAACAAAGTAATAAGTAACATGAACTTAATAAGTCACAAACTGAACTAAACTGAAGAAAAAAACAAAACAAAAAAAGACAAGAAAATGATCAAAAACATGAAAATAAATTGATTCACCAGTAAAACCAATGGAGTTGGATCAGTGTCAGTGGATGGACACACTGGGTTTATGTTCAGTTAATGACAGTGGAATAACATGAACACAAGTGGGGAAAAAAATAAGGAAAAAATGCACTAAAAATATCGTTTAAAAAAAATAAATAAAATAAAATGAGCAAGAAAATTAGCAAAAAGCCAAATAATGAATAAAATGAACAAAAACTTATAATAAATCAACAAAATAATAAGTAACATTAACAAAATAAGCCACAAACTGAACTAAACTGAAGAAAAAATAAAACAAAAAAAAGACAAGAAAACAAGTAAAACAATAAATAAAATTAACAACATGAATAAAAAATTTTAAATAAATAAATGGATTCCCCAGTAAAACGCATGGAGTCTTTTTTTACACTGCATGAATATGTTACCTGGCCTGGAATTTTAAATACATTTTAGGTGTTTATATTGTTATGGACCTGTTTTGTTTATTTATTTATTTATTTATTTATTTATTTTCTTCGTTTATTGGTACCAGAATGCATTGTCTTTAGGCGTGTCTTGTTTGTATTTCCTTTTTTTTTTTTTTCCCTTGGGGTATGTTTGTTTCTCATGTCCGGTGTCACTCTCTGTATCATAAATACATTACTTGAAATTATAGATGTGATACACGTTAAATGAAAAGCTCTATAAATAAAGTAAAAATAAAAAATAAAAAAAAACAACACAGAGTTGGATCAGTGTCAGTGGATGGACACACTGGGTTTATGTTCAGTTAATGACAGTGGAATAACATGAACAGAAGTGGGAAAAAAATAAGCAAAAAATTCACTAAAACAAAGCTAAAAATAAATAAATAAATAAAATAAATAAATAATAAACAACAAAATGAGCAACAAAAGCCAAAATAATAAATAAAATGAACAAAAATTAATAATAAATCAACAAAGTAACATTAACAAAATAAGCCACAAACTGAACTAAACTGAAGAAAAAAATAAAACAAAAAAAGACAAGAAAAAACAAGTAAAACAATAAATAAAATTAACAACATGAATAAAAAATAAAAATAAATGAACTCATCAGTCAAACCCATGGAGTTTGATCAATGCCAGTGGGTGGACACACTGGGTTCATGTTCAGTTAAAGACAGACTGAACTGAAAAACACACTTTATCTGCAGTTTTCTCTGTTTTTGATAAAATAACCTTCAATTTTAATCTGAGTTTTTATGAACATTTTTATCATCTGTGAATTAAATACAGGAAAATACCTGATTTATATTGATTAAAGCAGGGCTCTCAAACTCGTGTTCTTTCAGGTTCCACATTCAGCCCAGTTTGATCTCCAGTGGGCCGGACCAGTAAAATAATAACAGAATAACCTATAAATAATGACAACTACAAATGTCTGTCTTTATTTTAGTGGAAAAAAAAAACCATTTAAATTCTGAAAATACATACTTTTATAAACTATCCAAACATAAAAGATGTGAATAACCTGAAAAAAACAGAAATTTCTGAAGAAAAGTCTGTGCAATTTTAACAGTATTCTGCCTCTTCTCATTTCTCCATGTGCATTATGGATCAGATCTACAAAGACACCAAACACTGAGGAACAGGCAGAAAAGAGTTCAAATTGTGCTGAATTTTCTTTAGACATTTCAGGTTGTTCATATTTGTTCAGGTTATTCACATTTTATTGTTACAGGATAGTTTGGAAATGTAAGTATTTTAATAATTTAATGTTATTTTTTACACTAAAATAAAGGAAAAAATTTGAAGTTGTCATTATTTATTTGGAATAATGGATTTTTTTTTTTTTTCACATCAAAACGAGAAGGAAATCTGGAGTCATTCTTTTTTGTCGGTTCTTCTGCTGGTATTATTTGACTGTAGATCAGATTGGTCTGTATGTGGAACCGGAACTAAAATGAGTTCCACAGCCTGGACTGTGGAATTTTTACACTTTGCAAATTCATCCCAGGGGCCGGATTGGAACCTTTGGTGGGACACATTTGGCCCGCGGGCCACATGTTTGACACTCCTGGATTAATGTAAAAGACAGAGGCTAATGTTATAATAAATGGTGATAAATCCCTTCAGAAAAGTTAAATATATAAACTGTGATTTGGGAGCTGACGCTTACAGCGAGTGTGTGTCTGAGTTCAACCCAGCGTTTCCTGTGATGCTGTTCAGACTGAACCACAGGATCCATCTGTTCTGGTCCAGAACCTGCTGCTCCATCACATCCACCTTTAACCCTTCGCTCTCACATGTCCTGACTGCGTCCTAATAATGTCCAAATGTCTTTCATACTGTTTGGTTTGAACTTTAAATAAGTAAATTTCATCAACTTGATCCATTAACAAAAATACCCGATACTCAATAACTGTCATATTTTTAATCCTTTAAATGTCATGTTTATTATGTAAACAAAACAGATTGTTTTTATGCAAAAAACTAAAAAAAAAAAAATAAAAAATAATAATAATAATAACAATAACTTTTTTTTTTTAATATTCTACATATAAACTGTTTTATTTCTTTGTTTTATTAGTTCCTCCTGTCATCTGTCAGTGAGTCACACCAACACTGGTTCATATTATTATTATTTTTGGCTCTAGGTCAAATGTTAAATGTGTCAGTGTGCATTTTGTACTCACTTGGTAGAAGGGTGTTAGTGCAGGAATTTAACACTGTTTATTATGGGATGGATTTAGTGGATGGATCAAGATTTAAACAATCGGACAAAAATGTACAAGTTTTGAATTCTGTCCTGAAACAAATTGTGGGAAAAAAAGAATGATAATAATAATATGACGTTTTTTAACATGAAGTGTAAAGTGTGCATAATCTGCTCACCCAGACACCAGAGGGTTAAAAATAGGAAACCTGTTAAAATGATCATATGTGGGTTTTTCTTCAGTCACACTTTAACGACTGGATGTGATGGTGAAGTTAAAGTGGACTAAACGGGGTTAATGGCTCAGGTTTAGGGTCTGGGGGGGGGGGGGGGGGGGGGGGGGGGGGTCACTGCCCTGGGGCCCTGCAGAACGTTAATCCGGCCCTGATCCATGAAAACCAGCAGAAAAACCAGCAGAAAAACCAGAGGCTCAACTGGTTCAAACCAAACCATCACCAGAATCAGAACCTGTCATTTCTGAAGGTTCTGTACAAACATGTGGAACAAACACCAGCCTGTTCAGTTCCAGCTGAGGTGGAACCCATTTAAAGGTTCTATGAGTCTGCATTTACCACAAAAAGCCTTTTTTCTGTCTTTCATTATGTGTGTTTTATATGTATATAAATAGAACCTATAGATGTTTTCTTGTTTTATTTATTTATGGACTGAAATAAATCGTCGCGTGCGTCTACTTTTCCCCCATTGAACCGTTTGTGTTTGTTTGATAAAAGTCCAACATGAACAGGTGGATCTGGGCTGTTCTGTTTATTCCTGATGTTGTAGTTGTTGTTTTATTTCTGTTTGAATCTAAAGCCTTTTGTATTTTTCGTATAAATGACCATAAACTGCAGCTGCTTGGACCGGTTCAGGGTCAGGTTTGTTCAGACTCAGACGCATTTTGCCCGTTTTGGCACCACTAAACTGAATTCTGTTTCCGTCTGTTTTTCTTCCGTTCCTTCATCTCAGTTGGACGCATTTGTTCAAAATGACCGTGTTTGATTTGAACTGTTGGTAAAAAGTGGGGAAAAAAATGGCAGAAAAACGCGTGCGTGTGCCTGAAGCTGCGTCCCGCGGCCTCCTGTGGGTATTGATCTGAGGGAAAACGGACGCGTTTATTCCTTTTCTTTCCTTTTTCTTTTTGTGTTTGACTCCAGGACTCCAACTGGAGCCGCGCGTGACGCACGGTGGAGCCTCTGTCCTCCGTGCGTAAAACGTGCGTAAAAAGCGCCATGAATCAAAACGCGGTGAATTTTCTGTCAATATTCTCCGTCGTCACGTGCCGCCGGTTCACACCCGTGCACCTCCTCTCGAGCGCAGGTGTCACCGAGCGGCTCGACGTCACGTGGGTTCCGACGTTCAATCATATCTGTTTGCGCGAGACCAAAAGGCGGGAAACACCAGCGCGTAAATGAGAAGAAAACAGAGGAAACGGACTCAGAGAAATGAGATTCATGACTTTTAGAATCAGAGGAAAATAATTAAACACACTCACAACAATAGGAGACGTTTCCACTGCGGTTACGAGTCAGAAATCAGGGAGGAAAAGTCCAAACTGTCCACAGGTTCAAGTGGATTTGAGCTCCGTTCGTTCACGTGACTTCGGTGTCATTTGCGTAAATTCACAAAAACAGAATAAACGTTAATTTCACTGTTTTTACTCATATATTCACAGTAAAACTAGGATGTACTATAGGACAAACTGCACTTTGTTCACAATGAAGAGATGACCCTGCAGAAACCTGAATATGAACACCTGGAAACGGCGGATTCATCCTCATCCTCATCCTCATCATCATCTACTCTGAGGAAAAACATTTCACAACAAACACTTCATATTTGTCAGGTTTTTCTACATTTGTTCTTATTTTTGTCTTCTAATTTGAAAAAACTGGGTTCATTTATGGTTTCTTAATATTCGACTGGTGACGTTTCCTAATTAAATCTATATTTAAATCCTCATTTCTTTGCTTAATTTTCCATCATGTCTGTGAACAAACATTTAGAGAAGCTGCAGGTCAGACAGTTTCACATGGAGAGAAAAAAAATGAGATCTTTAGGGGAAAAAATCTGAACATTAATAATAAGAAATGGGAGGATTTGCATTAAACTGTATTAAAAAATACAGATATGAAGGAGGAAAAACTCCCAGACAAACCAGTATATTATTATTTTTATTATTATTATTATTATTATTATTATTATTATTATTATTATAAAACTCATAAGAACATAATGAAGTCAGTGTTTTTTCCAGATTCAACACTAACATTAAATCGTCTGATTTGATCCAAACATGTGTTTATTATTGTAAATAACTGTGATGGACATATTTTATTTTTTATATGTAAATTATTTGACATTTTAAATATTAAACCTAAACTCAGATCAGGACATTTTTACTGACGTTTGCCTCAGTTTTACATTTCAGTCTGTATTTATCTGAACATTAATGACATAAATCTGTTTTAATATTAAATGTTAAATAATAAAACTTTGGTTTACTCTGACTTTAAATTAATTTCATATATAAACATTTAATTTCATCCATGACACAGGAATACATTATTTCTGGAGGTGAATTAACAGTATTTCTCTCTGTGTTTTCAAATTTAATCACCTTTAAAAAAAGAAAAAAACACCAGGTTTATTTTTTACATTTAATCCAGGTTTAAACTGTGATTAAAAAGAAACTAGAAGATGTTTCACATTAATCTAATCATTTTAATAATAAGTGAAATGTGTTAAAATACATGATTCACATTCATGTCTGAGTTTTTCCTCAAACCAAACATTTAGAGACAGAAACACAAATAATGACAATCATAATTATTACAGTAATTTTAGTGAAACGTGACATGAAATGTTTTTATTTTTCTGATTCAATGTGACAGAAAAATAATTTGAATTTATCAACTTGATGTTTGATTTGCAGAAAAATAAGGTCAGTGTTAAAACTGTTTATCAGTGATAATGATACATGAGTCACATGGAAATAAATGAAGAAAAAATAAGGAGATCACATTCAAATTTTAATCATTTTGTTTTTAGTGTATTTTGTAATTTTATTATTATTATTATTATTATTATTATTATTATTATTATTATTATTATTATTATTCATTTCTTTGCTGGATATTTCAATCCTGTTGCCTGTTTTATTAACATTCTTAAGTAAACCTGTCACTAACTCCTGCTGCGTCTGTTTCTTTATAAAATATTTAATCATTTAAATTTGTTTTTATTGGAGTATTGTCACAGATCGGGGGTTTTTCATTAAACTTGCACATTTAGGAAGATTTTTTTCCTTTGAACTCAGTGTAAAAGCAAAAGTCTGTGCAGATTACTGATGATTTTAGAGTCATTTACTCACATTAATGTTTAAACTAAATCATATTTAATCATATGACTCTTTATCTGAGATGAAAAGCTGTAATTGTCTGATAATCTATGAATGTGTTCCAGGAAGTAGCCTGATCCCTCTCCTACCGAGACAGCATTCAGCCAGGTGACCTTTGACCCAGAGGATTTAACCCAACACGGCCCCAGGAAACGAGTGAAGCCAGACCATCTGAGGCCGCTTGACCTAAAGACCAGGACGGGGGAAGACCGGGACGAGAAAGACCAGGACAAGAAAGACCGGGACGAGAAAGACCAGGACCAGAAAGACCAGGAAAAGAAAGACCAGGACCAGAAAGGCCAGGATGAGAAAGACCACAGTGAGAAAGACCAGGACGAGAAAGACCCGGACAAAAAAGACCAGGACAAGAAAGACCAGAATGAGAAAGACCAGGACAAGAAAGACCAGGATGAGAAAGACCAGGACGGTGGAAGACCAGGACAAGAAAGACCAGGACAAGAAAGACCAGGACAAAAAAGACCAGGACAAGAAAGACCAGAATGAGAAAGACCAGGACGAGAAAGACCAGGAAAAGAAAGACCAGGACGAGAAAGACCAGGAAAAGAAAGACCAGAATGGTGGAAGACCAGGACATAAAAGACCAGGACAAAAAAGACCGGGACAAGAAAGACCAGAATGATGGAAGACCAGGACAAGAAAGACCAGGACAAAAAAGACCAGAATGAGAAAGACCACAATGAGAAAGACCAGGACAAAAAAGACCAGAATGAGAAAGACCAGGACAAGAAAGACCAGGACAAAAAAGACCGGGATGAGAAAGACCAGGACAACAAAGACCGGGATGAGAAAGACCAGGACAAAAAAGACCGGGATGAGAAAGACCAGGACAAAAAAGACCAGAATGAGAAAGACCAGGACAAGAAAGACCGGGATGAGAAAGACCAGGACAAAAAAGACCGGGATGAGAAAGACCAGGACAAAAAAGACCGGGATGAGAAAGACCAGGACAATAAAAAAACGAAGATGATAAAAAAAAAAAAAAAAAAAAAAAAAAAACACGATAAACACCCGAACGATTAAAAACCAAAGATGAATAAAGACTAAACGTAACGCTGGACGTCTGTGTGTAAATGTAAACTGTTCCTGTTGGAACATGTTGTTTGAGGACATGGTTTGTGGATGTTGGACTGTGATTGGTCCGTACAGCTGTCAATTATATCATCATTAAACAAATTTACAGCACACGATAATAAAATAATTAATAATAATAATAATAATAATAATATATTGATTTATAACTGATCAGAAACGTAAACAAACGGATGGACTCGACCTCCAACATCTGTAAAACCTTTAAATAAATCATCAAATGTTAAATGTTGGATTTTGTGTTTTTATTTTTTCTGAATAACATGGAGGGGGCAGAGCTATGAGCAATACAACATCCGCCCACCAGGGGAAGGTGGAGACATGTGTGACTTTGCTTTTGAAGGACGTTCAGTGTGTCCATGTTTTATCCAGAAACAACACTTTACAAACCGAAGAAGAAATAATGAAGTAAAACCAGAACAGAGACCGAACAGGAAACAGGATCAAACACACGCTATAAGGCTCCGCCCACACAGCAGGTGTGTCGCACAAGTCACAGTTTTGGGTGAAATCTGATTTTTCTGAGTGTTGGTTCATATTCCACATTAAATGTGACTTATCAGTTTTGAGTCTGAACTGAATGTGACCCTAAAGTGACCCACATTCACTAAGGAGGTCCTGAACTGACCCACATGCACTAAAGAGGTCCTGAACTGACCCACATGCACTAAAGAGGTCCTGAACTGACCCACATGCACTAAGGAGGTCCTGATGGAATTCAGAAGGAAATCTGGTTTTCCTCCGCTCCTCCTCCTGGGCCCAACAACTGAGACGTTTGTCGCATTTCAGTAACATAAAGGTCGGATAAATGCGATCTGGATGTTCAGACTGAAGTCACATTGGAAACTATCAGGTCTGTATCAGATTTAGGACCACATATGAAAGTGGTCTGGGAATAATTCGGATTTGGACCAAATTTACCTGCATCTGAACGAAGCCTTAGACCACCTGATCCAGATCCACCTCAGATGGACAAATCCCTGTCAATGGATCATCAATAAAATTCACTTATTGATCAGATCCGTCCAGGGTTTGAGACTCATGTGGTTTATTTTCAGGACCTTCTGTTGGATGAGCTGAAACCCGTCTATGAATCCGTTCAGGTTTTTTTTTATCCATACATCACTGATTTAAACCAGGTTTATACGTTTACACCTGAAGTGGTCGCTGATGCGTTCACGTGCTGTTCGACATTTCCGTTTCTTTGCCATAAACTCCTCCTCGGCCTCCAGTAAAACATCTAAATCTGGTCAAATAAGACACAGAATGTCAGAAATATCGGATCACCTGTGACTCCATCTACAGAGCCAGGGGCGGGTCTGGACTCATGTGGACTCATGTGGATTCATGTGGACCCGTGTCTTAAAATAATCCCGGGTCTAAATTTGATCCTGAATATGGCCGTGTTCGTCGTGTGTGGATCCGCATGTGTCAGTTTGCGGGTTTAGTGGGGGGGGGGGGGGGGGGGGGGTCCGTTGTGCGCAGACTCAGTGCGCCTCCTGTTTGTTGTCGCTGTTCTCAGATCAGCTCCGCACAAACAACAAAGAGACTTTCAGCAGCAATTTGTTCGTTTCCTAAAAGAGTCCTGAGAGTTAAACGAGTCCGGCTGTAACGTTAGAAGACCCCCCCCACACACCTTACACACACACACACACACACACACACACACACACACCCCCACAGCCCCCCCCCCCCCCCCCCTACACACACACACACACCCCACAGCCCCCCCCCTTACACACACACACCCCACAATGAGCTGCTGAGGAACCCAATCTGTGTCCATGAGATGCTATCGGGCCCATGTTAAATGGGGTGACCAGCAGTCAGGAGACAAAGGAGCAGCAGGAGGACACGGGGGGGGGGGGGGGGGGGGTGCAGGAAGTCCACATGGGCCCGGATCCTTCAGGACCCTGAGGAGGACTAAGACAGGGACAGGTCCTTATCCTGGTCCACAACAGGGTCTAAACTGGACTCAGAGTCTGCACCTAAAGTCGCCCCCCCCCCCCCCCCCCCCCCCCCCCCCCCCCCCACCCACCCCCCCCCCACCACACACACACACACACACACACACACCCTGATCCTGACCCATGAGTCTGAAAAACTAAAGCCGGTTTGTGTTTGAGAAAATTCACAAGTAAAAACAGGTTTGATTCCAGATGAAAGTGGAAGTCATATACAACAGCTTCAGACCAAATCAATGGAAAACAACAACAACAACAATAATAATAATAATAATAATAATAATTCACACTCATTCAGATTCATCAGACAAAAGTCATAAAAAGTCACATGTTTCATATTTCATCTCCTAAAATCTGCTCCGAGAAGAAATAAACCATTTAACAGAATTATTATTATTATTATTATTATTATTATTATTATTGTTATTATTATCACATGTTTACAAACGGGTTTGTATATTTGTAGATGTCATGTTGAAGAACACTATGGACAAATTACATGAAAAATACAATTATTTGGTTTGTTTTTAACCGTGATAATCAAGGTTCAGTTTTGTTCCATAAAATGTATATAAGCTAATAATATATATTTAGAATGTGAAATAGATCCTTATTACATTTCCTCAAAGCAGCTACAAAAATAAAACACTGGTCAAATGAAACCAATAATTGCAGATTTCTGCATCTGATCTGTTTCTATTTTCATATTTTGAGTGAGTAAAGTTTAATTATACTTTCTGTATTTTTATAGAATAAATATCATTTTATCTGATCAGTCAAATAAATTCTACTTCCTGTTTGTGTTTTAATGTGATTTCAAGAAAACATATATTAACATCATCTTTAGTTTCTGTGGTTTTATAATGTTAGATTGATTTTTTTAATGAAACACTCTCATTTTATTTTTAAAACACTAAAATCATTTAACATGAGCTAATAGCTAACGGTAGCTAATTTTAGCTTATGACTAACACCTGAAACCTATTTATTGTGACTTTATTGATTTTAATCCATGTTGGACATATAATGTTTATACATTAACGTCTAATTCTTTGAATTTTTAATTGTTCTTGTCTGACGATTATAAATAAAAGTAAATCAATCCTTAGTAGCTAACATTAGCTAACGAGCTAAGCTAAATGTAGCTAATCTTCAATAAAATCAAATATCAGACACTTTAGGAAAGAAAACATCAACATTCAATAAGTGAAATAAATCTTCTGTTTCTTCACTTATAAAGTTAACATTTATTAAAATGGATCAGCAATATTAGAGGTAAAAATGAGCACAAATATGTCAAATTATTATTCAAATATTTGTGTTTATATTTATTTTATTGATGTTGGAGATGAAGGGGTTAAACTTTATCTGGTTTTGTCAAACCTGAGGCTGAAAACACAATAATATTACAATATTTCAAGAATATTTTTGAATGTTTTCTGACAGATTTTCTCCTTTTCTGGACATAAATAAATTAAACGTGCAGATTAAAACAGAACCAAGTCTAATTCTTATTGAAGGCTCAGTGTCTGATATTTACAAGTTTATTATTGGATGTAAATCTGATCATCATCATCATCATCTAATGCGTCCTTCTTTTATTTATGGATCCACAGAAACACGGATCTGAACCGAGGCCAAAAGACACGAACGGGTTAAAGGAGTTTTAGGCCAAAAAAAACAACAACAACAACAACAGGAGAATATTTACAGAAAAAATGCAACGAAAACTAAGAACAACAGTTTAAGCTGAATTTAACCTAATGTGGATAAAGACACAGTTTAATGATGGTATTTATCCTGATATTATTGAGTTTCCTCTTTATTTATCGACAGTTTGTTCATTTAATGGTTAAATATCCTGTTTATTCTTTAGGGTTTTATTTCTGAAATGATCCTTTAACGCGTCAGTTTGATGCTGATTCCTGAAATTTTTACCGATGAAAAATACCAGCGAATTATTTATTATAATTATTATTATTATTATTATTATTATTATTATTATTATTATTATTATTATTATTATTATTATTATTACTCAGTTTGACGCTAAATTAACCCTAATAAAACCTGGTTTGAGAAAATAAACACGTGTTTTGTTTTTTTAAAGAATCAGACGTTTGTTCCATTTGACACTAACTTGTGTTTCATTCTGCAGGTTCACACCTGAGGTTTGTACGTTTATTCAAATAAAATCTGATATTTTCTGTGTTTTAACCCTTCATTATGTCACATAAAACGCACATGTGCAGACTGACACGGATCCGATTCAGGTAAATCTCCGTTTTGTCTGATTAATCGTGTGGATCTAACACCTGATCCTGGACCTGGTCCGGATCCTGGACCTGGTCCGGATCCTGGACCTCTATCTCTTTCTCATTTTACGGTGTTTGCGCCGCTATCGAGCTTCAGAACTGGGCAGATTTCAGCCAAAAGGCGCAAAAAATCTGTGGTTTGTTGGAGTTATTTCAGACTCTGAATCAGTGACCGGATGTGTGAAGGGGTTCGAACCCAGACCTGGACACGGACCTGCCTCAAAGCATCATGGGAACCCGGCCTCTGCTCCGACACCGTCACCTCCATCAAACCACAGCATCAGAAAAACACCATCATGGACCTTGAACGCAACATGAGTCTGAAAGTCAACCAGCACCACACCAGACCGGACCCACGTGGATCCACGGACATCCACAGACCAGGACAAAACCACCGTCTGGACCGATGACCTTTGACCCCGAGGACATGTCAAACACACACACACCGATAAACTCCAGCAGGTCGGTTTTCTCCAACAGGCCTGCGTCAAAAGAAACGCGTCAAAGCGCAGAAAGGATCCGTTTACGCACGAAATTTAAACACAAGAGAAAATATAATACTAAAAAAAGCGCGTTTGTTTGGATTTTTCTGCGTCATAAACGAACAGAGGCAGTGCCGAGGTTTGACCTTTGACCCACAAACAAACACATGCAGATTCACCGACAGGATGAATCACAAAATAGAGTCAGACTGAGTTCAGAGCAAAAACACAAGCAGAGAGGAAGGGTTAGATGAAAAGAAGGAGCATCAGGTTGAATTATTTTAACGAAGAAAAACGAACCTGGTCAAACATCCACAAAAACACAACACGGATTAAAAAAATAAATAAAAAATCAGCAGAATACGTATGTTTATTCCCTCATATTTTCTCCCGTCTCTGCCACTTTCAGACAAAATTAAAATAAACTTTATGCTTTAAAATAAAATCAAACTAAGAACAGTGGAGGTTCAAAGAAAATGGAATCAGACAAAAAAAAGAGAGAGAAATAAAGCCTGAAACTGGATTAAATATTATTTTAAACGCAAAACACGCATTAGTTTGAATAAAAGACAGTGAATTGTTTGGGTAAATTCACAACCTGCTGTGTTTTTCCTTTTTTTTTTTTTTGTAAAAGACAAAAGCAGAAACGCGGATCCTCAGATTGAAACAGCGGCGCAATTTACGGCGGAAAAGACGCAAATATGAGGCGGTTTTATACCAAAAAATTACGCAGAGGAGAAAAGAGGCGTCAAAGAAACTGAGGCTTTTCTTTTTAAATGAGTAAAATGTGCAGATGTGAGTTTATTTTCATGTGATTTCTGTGAAAATGCATCAGAAGGAAACAGAAAAAATACCTAAAATCTGTAGAAAATATTCAAGAACTGAAGAAAACACACGGAGCTGCAGAAAAAAAGAGTTTTGGACAAAGATCCGCGCGTGGAAGGAGCCAGACCTCAGAGCGCATTCAGACCGCCTCCTCACGCATGGATTGCGGGGGTTCTTTGCGCTCCAACAGCCCGAAAGGCCGCACATCCGCGGTTCAGCCTCCGAACGACCCCGGGTTGCATCATTTGACACAGTTTTCACCCAGATGCGCGTAAATGCGCAGGAGCACGAGCTTTACGCACACGCACGGCGCCGCTGGATGTGGAGCTTTCACTTCACTTTTCTTTGAGTTTATTTTCTTTCTTTTCATTCTTTTTTTTTTTTTTTTTTTTTTTTTTTTTGGTTCCAAAACAGAAAAACCAGCTAAAGTGTCACATGTGGAACCAACAGCTACACCTCTGTTTATGTTTGTTGTTGGAATAAAATCACATCCCTCGTGAAACCTGACCTGATTCTGCAGAAAAACACGCAAAGTGTCCACGAATCAGAGTCTGATGGTGAGAAAACAACAACAACAACAACAACAACAACAACAGAGTCTGAGGTAGAAAAGCAGCGTTAAAGTCAGTCCAAAGCAGGACTCAGGAGGGTTTGGATGAAGGTAAAATGAGACGGAGCAAAAAAGACAAAAGGATTGGCGGTAGTTATGAATGGAACCTATTCTTTTATTTGGATTTTTTTATGATTAAAACATTTTTTTCTCTTTTTTAACTTTTGTAAGCGACAAACACGGGAATAAGAATAAGACCACAATAGTATCACAACCATGAAAAATTGTTTTTAGAGACGACAATTAAAGGACAATCATTCCAAGTAGTTATTAGATAATGAGGCATGTTTTTTTTACTCCTCTGTCAAACAAACGGGTTTGTACATTGTTCTTCCTCTGCGCAAAAAAGGAAAACTCAAGATTCAGATTACAAATAGACATTTTCTCTCTCTTTTACTAATTATACAAAAGAAATTAAAGAATCAGAAGAAGGAGCGTGAGCGTCGTTTATTCGGCGCCACGTTTACAGTCAGAGAAAAGCACAAAACAGGCTGCAACTGCGGAAAACATCCATGTGCGCAACGAGACTTCTGCGCAAAAAAACAGCCCTGAAATGAGGGGAATTACAGAGGAAATGAGCGCAGCTTCACGAGTCAAAGCAGCGGAATAAGGCAAAAATGCGCCGAGAAAACATTCCTTCAAATTGGTTCAAATCGGCGCCAACAAACTCCTCTAATTTCCGCAATTTTTCATGAAACTAAAGGAGCCAAAAGCGGCGGCGAAATCTCGTTGAAATGGACGTTTTCTGCAGCGAAGGAGGCGTCGGTTCAAGCCTTTCATTCACATACACACACACACACACACACACACGCACACACACACACACACACACACACACACTCACTCATCAGGCCTCCATGTTCCGCAAATACTGACGCAAAATGATCCGAAACCCGCTGATCTTTGGTCTAAAAGGACAGTTTATGGGGAAAAAAAAACTGGAGATGAACAAAAGAATGAATGAAAAGAAGAAGAAAAACAAGAAAAAGAACAACAAGAAGAAAGAAGAAAAGGAGACATTTGACTGAAGAAAAGAAAATAATTAGTTTCGAATCATTTCTCCGCCGCTTTTTTCATTTCTAACCCGCATGAGACCTGATAATACTGCAAACATGCGGACAAACCGGCTATTATTATTATTATTATTATTATTATTATTATTATTATTATTATTATTATCATTATTATCATTTTTATTGTTTTTAAATCTCAAAATTAGACCAAACTATTTTAAATACACATTCTAGTAAAGTCATGCCTCCTCATTCTCTCGGTTTTTTTTCTCATTGCACGGCTCTGACGGACAGAAACTACAGACGAAGGCCGGACATACGGACAGTATGTACACACAGAGGCAACTGCAGAGAAGAAGAAGAAGGAGAAGAAGGAGAAGAAGATGAAAAAATACCTGGAAACTTCACGGCTGCTTTTCTTTCTGTCTGCTGCGCTTTGAGTCTCTCCTCTGTTTCTAGAATCATTTGTCATTTTTTTACATGTACATGTTCATGAAAATGTTCGACTTCAGCTCCAGTCTGACGGGGGATCCTCCGGCGGGTGGGTACAGGGGTCCTGGGGGGAGGGGGATCAGGGGTGGGGGGTTCTGGGGGTGTTCGTTAGTGTATAAGCGGGTTCGAGGTCGAGCCCTGGTTCTGGTGCGTAAAGTAGTCCGACAGCCCCCCGGACAGTCCCGTGGAGAAGGCGGGCAGGGACCCGGACAGCGGCCGCAGAGACTCACACGACAGCGACGAGGAGGACGGAGCCTGCGGGGAGTTGGAGGCCGACGCCCGGGCGGCCTGCAAGGAGCCGCCGCTGCCGCCGCCGCCGCTCTGCGCGCTCATGGGCGGGTGCGGCACGTGCGGGAAAAAGTAGCTAGTCTGTCCGGCCAGAAGGTTGACCGAGCACGGGTTCAGGGAGTAAGTGGCACCGGAGCAAGGCACGGAGAGGCCGCAGGGCACCGCCGAGGCCGCCAGGGCCGCCGCCGTCAGGTGGTGCGTGGCGTAGGGCAGGTCCCCGCCGACCAGCCGGTCCATGCTCAGCCCGTTGGACGACGGGAACGACGAGTGGTTCTGGCCCATGTTCTGCGTCAGCATGGTGCCGTAGGACATGGGGTGGCCCGGGTAGCCCGACGACGTGCCGTTGTAGCCCAGGGCGCCGCCGGCCCGCGGGTGGTGCAGGGACAGGAAGGGGGACATGGGCCAGTACAGGGACCCGGCCCGGTCCATGAACGTCAGGCCCGAGGTGAGCCGCGCGCCCCGCTTGAAGGCCAGCTTGGCCCGGGACGTGGTGGAGCGCCGCCGGAGCTTCCCGGTGGTTCCGCCGATGAACACGTCGTCGCTGCTCGGGTCCAGCATCCAGTAGTTGCCCTTCCCCGGGTCGTCGTAGTGCCGCGGGACCTTGACGAAGCATTTGTTGAGGCTGAGGTTGTGTCGGATGGAGTTCTGCCAGCCCTGCTTGTTCTCCCGGTAGTACGGGAAGTTCTTCATGATGAACTCGTAGATGCCGTTGAGGGTGAGCCTCTTCTCGGGACTCTGCCGGATCGCCATCATGATGAGCGCGTTGTAGCTGAACGGGGGTTTTTCGTACTTGCCGCTCTTCTTGTCTCCGTCCTTCCCCCCGGAGCCTCCGTCCGGGTCCTTCCCGTCCTTCTTCTCGTCCTGCTGCTGCTGCTTGTCCTTCTCGTCCGGGCAGCTCTCCTGGCTCGGGGACTCTCCGCTCTTCGTGTCCGCCTTCGCGTCCTGCTGCGCGGCCGGGAGCGGAGCCTTGTGCTCGGCGTCGTCCGCTCCGCCGCCGCCGCCTCCGGGCCGGTGGTGGTGGTGGTTCTGGTGGTGGTGGTGGTTCTGGTGGTTCTGGTGGTGATGCTGGGTCTGGTGGCTGCTGCTGTTGTTGTTGTCGCTTTGCACGGCCTCGGGCACCAAACTGTTTATAGTGAACGACGATTTAGGAATCATTTTCACCTCTTTGCGCTCTCCCATATCCAACATCACCGGGCAATGAGGGGGGAAAATGGCAACGAGCAAAAGCGACGAACACAGCTGGGTTTCAATCTGTCCTGAGTCTGCCTGCGAACCAGGACGGGAAGGAAGGAAGGGGGGATAGATAGGAAGAAAGAAAGTATAGCCCAACAAACTATTTCATGTTCGGTTTGGGGAGAAAAAAGGAAACACACACACACAACACACATGTACACACACATCGATAGGAGACAGATAGCTGCAATTAATTAGGGAGCCACAGCCACTAAAGCAACTAAAAAACATTGGTTGGACCTTTCCAGTCCTCAGCCAACCAGGGGAACATTAGTATTAAATATTAAGGCGTCCTCTGCGCTTTCAGCCAATCATGACGCACAGGGAAACACACACATCCACCAATGCCGTGCCCGCTGCAAAAAATGCCCACCCCGACCTGCGCGTTCTGCGGCTGCGGAGCCTAAAAACAAACACGTACAGAGATAAACCGGTCCAGTCTGACCGCAGAGGGGGGTTCTGTCGGGTCCAAAGCGGTTTGTTTAACCACAGACCCGGTTTGGGTTCATTTTACCCGTTTATGTCCGAAGCTGCGGGAGGACACGCAGAACTTGTCCTGAGTTTGGAAACAGAACTACCTGGTTTGTGTCGGGAAAAAAATAAAGTTGATGTGAAAACAGGCTCGTTTTCTGATCAGACTTTTATTTTCTGTGTCATTTCCCAGATCAAAATCGCACTTTATAAGCGATTCCGACTCGTAAAGTCGACATTTCTTGCAGCGTAAAGAACACGCTCACCCCCATCAACACCCCCCCCCCCCTCCACCTCAACTAAAACCGGAGCTGGAAAACACACACCGTGCATGCGTACAACCCAAATCCCCGCCGCTCCTCATATTTACACTCCTCCGATTCAAATATTTTCCCCTTCGGCGTCTCCACAACTGTTTACATCCCGAACCGCGGCTGCAAAGGCAAAATAAACAGAGGAGAAGAAGAGGGAGCGCGGGGATCCGGAGGGCACGCGGGCGGACACGGTCAGGACACGCGGAGGTGATTTCTGTGTCAAACCACAAAGAAAAAAAGAGGAAGGAAAAGCTCCGGGCTGCTGTCTCCGGAGCCGCTCCGCCGTGCGTAAAACGCGCGTAAAGTGTGCGTAAAAACGGTTGTCTCCTCTGCGGCGGCTCCGTGTCAGAGTCTGAGGCTCAGAGTGAAGCCAAAAAGGCCTGAGGAGAAACAGATCCGCATCACAAACACCGAATATTATTTATAAAGAGACACACGATCCCATTCAGGCGGATGTGAATTAAAGATGGAACAAGGTTTAGAGTTTACATCCAGTCACCAAGATTTAATCCAACAATTTAGCTCATTTTAACACTTTTTACAGTGGATTCATCCTTTATATATTTTTAATTGATTATACATTTCTCATCCCCTCCCTCCTTATGGATCATAAACCCCTTATTCACATTTATTTTCATTATTTCACATTATTTGTCATTTTTGCGGATGTTTTCCGTCCAGTGCGTGTTTTATTTGATCAGAATGAATGTTTACCTTTAGATTTTTTTTAATTTTTTAATTTTTACCGTACACGCATGAGGTCTTCGTATATTTGAGTTTTTGCCAAATGCTAATATATTAACTGTTTTACTTTTCAGGGGAAATTTACAGATTAAAGTGAATTAAATATGAATTTGTGCAGAAAATCCCTGCATATGATGGTTGTATTGTTTTTCTGATGCGCGTGTTTTCACAGTTTTTTCCGACGCGTTTTTGCTTCATTTACGCATTTTTATTTGATGAAAAGCCGAATCTAAATTTAAAAATAAAACCAAATTGTGTCTAAAATCTCTCTGTTGCTGCTGCTGAAATATAAAAAAAAATGATTGATGAAGTATTTATAACAACAAAAAAGGGAAATTCAAACGTCACCGTCTCATTTCTGTTTAATATGAGTCAATTTTTTCAGGTTTAAGGACATTTTATGTGTTTATTGTCACATTAATGTGTTTATTTCAACTGGAATTTTGGACATGAAGAGAAAAAAAAGACGCAAGGATCAATAACACGATGCAAAAACTGTACAAATATTCACAGATCCGCCTTAAACTCGTCAGGTTTGGTCTGTTTTTCTGTCAGTTTTGTGCGTCTGAGCTGCAGGATGTTCACTCTTGTGTGTGTGTTTGGTGTGTGTGTGTTTTTTTTTGTTTTTTTTTTTTTTTCGTTCTTCTTCTGCAGCTGATGGTAAATGTGTGCGTTTCACTTCCTCTGCAGGTTCGTATTAAAGAAAACACGCGGCGGTAATTTTCACTGTGTCTTGTTGCTGCTTCTTCTCTCACACATTTAGTCCCAGTTTCACTCCCTCTGCTGCTGTTACTACGGTCACATGACCACGAGCACGCAAACATACAAACACAAATAACAAACAGACTCCCATGGTTCAGCGCGAAAACGAAGAAATGCCAACAGGAAACACAGGGAGGAGAGAGGTTTAGGATGGATGGAGGAAAGAAAGAAAGAAAGAAAGAAAGAAAGAAAGAAAGAAAGAAAGAAAGAAAGAAACCTTAAGGACGCAGTCATTCCACCTTAAATCTAACGGTCCGGGTCACTGAACAGTTCACAGGGTCTGAGCGCACAAATATTTCTGAAAACCGACACAAGAATCCACAGCCCAACCTAAACTCAGTCTGTTTTTGGTCCAAAATGAGGATTTGTTTCCAAAAATCCTCCAGTTTGACATAAATCTGACATAAATGCACAGGTTTTAATTCAACCGAATAAAAATGTTTTTAGTCCAAATGGAATAAAAAACGACTCAAAGTGAGGCTGAGGTGATGCGGATCCGCAGCCGCTGGTGGTTTTACGCACAGGAACACGATGATGATGATGTGAGAGAAAAGCGGCTCCATTCAGTCTGTTTAGGAAACATATGGACAGACTCATGAACCGAGACGAGAATTAAACTGGAAAAAAAAACACAGAAAAAACAGGTGAATCTGATCAGAACGGGTCCAATAAAAGGAAAGACAGAACCCTGGCTTTAAAACCGCTTCATTCATGAGTCTGGTTCTGGTTCTTCTCAGGTTTAGTTCAAGTCTAAAAGAATTTATTAACAGTTTTGTCAAATGTTTCTTTTTTAAAAGGTTTTACTCTTTTCATATATTTGTGTAAAACTGGCCGTTTAAAAAAAAAAAAAAAAAAAAATAGGTTTACCCTCAGAAAATATAAGGTTTAATTCACTTTAATAAAATCCTCTAAATGATGTCGAATAAAAAAATCAGTTCATTCAACAAAAACACTTTATTCTTCATTAATGAGCAGAATTTGACGCATAAAAACGCGCATAAAAACCCGCTCATCAGCTGCGCTTTGTTCGTCATTCCGTCTGAACTTCAGCTCAGTTCACGTTTTGTATTTGTTTGTGTATTTGTACACATGTTGTACTACATGTGTTGTACTGGTCAGGGTGTTGCGGGTTCGGCGCAGTGATGTGCGCAGATGCAGTTGGTTTAGCGGATCCATGTGACTCTAAACCACAGTTTATTAGTGTTTGTGCTGGAGCGGCTGTGTGTATTTATACATGTGTATATGAATATTTATATATGTGTGTATTTATACATGTGTATATGAATATTTATATATGTGTGTATTTATACATGTGTATATGAATATGTATACAAGTGTGTCTTTATACATGTCTGTATTTATACATGTGTATATTCATATGTGTGTATTTGTACAAATGTATATTTATACATGTGTATTTGTACATGTGTATATATCTATACATTTGTATGTGTACATGTGTATTTATAGATGTGTATTTATACACATGTGTGTGTCCATGTAAATGTGTACATATATTTGTACATGTACATGTGTATTTATGCATGTGGACATGTATTTGTATGAGTTGAACTTGTGTCAGACTGAGAATCTGCATCTGATGAAGAGGAGGATGAACAAACGCAGCTTCTTTAACACATTCACACAAGTTTAATCAGAGTCTGATCAGGTTTTATTGATCCCATTATTGATCAAACTGATTCAGACCGAGTTCATTAAATAAACAACACAGATTTTCAGACTTGGAAACAGAAAAATCTGAACTGAGAGAAAACAGCCTGTGTTTGATACAAATAAAAGGAAAAGAATCAAAGAGAAAAGAAAAGAATCAGAGGAAAGAATCAGAGAAAAAAGAAAAGAATCAGAGAAAAGAATCAGAAAAGAAAAGAATCAGACGGAAAACGAAAGAATCAGACAAAAAAAAGAATCAGGGAAACTATGAAGAAGCATTTTCAGTTTGAACCTCTGAAAACTAAAAAAAAAAAAAAAAAAAAAAAAAAAAAACAAAGAAGACATTCTTCCTACAGTTCATGATCGGGAATTAGATTCAGATCAATTTATTCCAAACAAAGTGAAAAATGTAAAAAAAAAAAAAAAAAAAAAAAGAAAGAAAGAAAGAAAGAAAGAAAGAAAGAAAGAAAGAAAAAAGAATCAAACATGAATTGTCATTTATGTCAAACTTACAAACACACAAAAAACGGTGCATGTAAAATAATAATAATAATAATAATAATAATAATAATAATAATAATAATAATAATAAAATTAAAAATCACAGCTGTGTAGGGATTAGATTTAGGTTTTCTTCCAAATTTCAAACCAAATGTGCAAATGTTCTCCAACTAAAGTGTCAGTAACTGTCATTTCTCACAGGTGAAAATGTATAAACACATGAAAAACAAAGCATGTGTTTGGAATAAAAGCTAAATGTTACTTTGGTCTGAAAAGATAAAAAAAAAAAAAAAAAATCAGTTTTGAACTTTGAAAACATGAAAAAAAAAAAAAAAAACACCCCATTTTCAGGTAATTTTTTCATGTCCAAAATAAAGGAACTGTTTGATTTTTCACCTACAAACACAGATGATCATAATTAAATACAAAAGTTCTAAAAAAAAAAAAAAAAAAAGTGTCAAAAACGGTCATTTGTCATTTGAAAACGTATGAACATGTAAAAAACGGAGCACGTGTTCGTAAAACGACAGTAATTCGGTGGCATTAGATTCCAGTTCTTTTCAGGTGAATTCAAAGTTAAAAGGATCGTTTATTCAAACTAAAGTTGTGTTTCATGTGTAAAAACTAAAAAAAAAAAAAAACAACAGATGAGTTGTTCTGTGTTTGTTCGTGAAACTACTGGGGTTTTTTTTCTCGGAGACATAAATGAGTTTTGGACGTTAAAGTTAGTTCCAGATGAACGTACTTCGAGCAGCTGTTTGTGTCGAAACGTGTCCGACGCCGTTAATTAAAACCATAAGGAAACATGACACATTTCATCCTCCAGACGTCCGTCAAACTCACGTCTCCTCCTGTTTATTCACAGATTTAAACATTTCATCTGACGCCGTAAAGTGGAAAAAGATGCTTTGGACTCAATAAAACCTGTTGTTCTGTAAAATTAATTTGTTGGAAATAATACAAACGTAATTAACGTGGTGGAAATTTGATCTATTTTTATCCGACGCTTCGTGTTTTTGGTCGAACGGAGGCAGATTTTTTTTTTTTTTTTTTTTAATTCCGTGAGCGGGGTTGACCTTTGACCTCCGCCGTGTGAAGGTAATTAACGTCCCAGGTGTCATTAGAGGAACACATTAGATCCACTTCCATCCGTTCGCCTCAAACATCTGCTTCGGTTCCACTTTTGGCTTCAGCCGACGACGCTTTAATCAGATGGAGTTTAGAGTTCGGAGGCTGGAACGTCGGAGTCCAGATGTGGAACCCGACGCCGGTTCCATCTGCCGTTCCGTTTCAACAGGAGGAACGTGTTTACGAGGAGGAGATGACGGCGGAGCACGGAACTCAGAACGTACACACCGGAACCCAAACGCAGGAGAACCCGGGGGTCAACGCCGGTTCTAAAGGGTTTCTGCAACTTTAAGGGGGTTCGGGTTCTTCAGGAGGTTCTTGAGAGGTTGTTCGGCTCTAGGTTCATCAAGGGTTCTAGATCTAGTTTTGAGGGAGTTTATTTGCGTATCAAGAGGTTGTTCCTTAATGTTTTTTAAATGTGTTCCATTGTTCCTGATAACATTCACATGATGTTCTAGTTGTTCTAAGTTGGATCTAGATCTTTGGGTTGATCTTCTGACAGTTTACGTTCTTTATAGATTATTAAAATGTTTGGTTTATGTATCTTTGAAAGTTCAATTTGGTTCTTAAAGAGGTTCCACTGGTTCTTGGGTTTCGTGATGCTCTGGTCAAGAGGTTCCTTGGTTCTAGGTTCATCAAGGGTTCTAGATCTAGTTTTGAGGGAGTTTATTTGGATATCAAGAGGCTTTTCTGTAATGTTTTTAAATGTGTTCCATTGTTCCTGATAACATTCACATGATGTTCTAGTTGTTCTAAGTTGGATCTAGATCTTTGGGTTGATCTTCTGACAGTTTACGTTCTTTATAGATTATTAAAATGTTTGGTTTATGTATCTTTGAAAGTTCAATTTGGTTCTTAAAGAGGTTCCACTGGTTCCTGGCTTTTGTGGTACTCTGGTATTGAGAGGCTCCTCAGTTCTATGTTCGAAGATCATAAAGGGTTTTAGATCTAGTTTTGAGGGAGTTTATTTGAGTATCAAGAGGTTGTTCCTTAATGTTTCTTAAATGTGTTCCATTGTTCCTGATAGCATTCACATGATGTTCTAGTTGTTCTAAGTTGGATCTAGTTCTCTGGGTTGATCTTCTGATAGTTCAGGTTCTTTATAGATCATTAAGATATTTGGTTTACGTAATGTTGCAAGTTCAATTTGGTTCTTAAAGAGGTTCCACTGGTTCCTGGCTTTTGTGATGCTCTGGTCTTGAGAGGTTCCTCAGTTCTAGGTTCAAGGTTCATCAAGGGTTTTAGATCTAGTTTTGAGGGAGTGTATGTGGGTATTAAGAGGTTGATGGAGTTCTTTAATGTTTGTTGTTCCTGATAACATTCACATGATGTTCTAGTTGTTCTAAGTTGGATCTAGATCTTTGGGTTGATTTTCAGATAGTTTAGGTTCTTTAGGGATTATTAAAATGTTTATTTTATGTATCTGTGAAAGTTCAATTGGGTTCTTAAAGTTCCACTGGTTCTTGGGTTTTGTGATGCTCTTATCTTGAGAGGTTCCTTGGGTTCTTATATAGGTTCTCTAGCTCCTAATAAGGTTCTAGATCTAGTTTTGAGGGAGTTTCTTTGGGTATTAAGAGGCTGTTCCTTAATGTTTCTTAAATCAGTTCCATTGTTCCTGATAACATTTGCATGATGTTCTACTTGTTCTAAGTTGGATCTAGATCTTTGGGTTGATCTTCTGATAGTTTAGGTTTCTATCTCAGAGGGTTTATGGATTATTAAGATGTGTGGTTTAAGCATCTTGGACAGTTCCCTTTGGTTCTTAAAGAGGTTTCACTGGTTCTTGGGTTTTGTGACGCTCTTGTCTTAAGAGGTTCCTTGGGTTCTTATATGGGTTCTCTAGTTCCTAACAAAACTCAAGGTCCCATTACATTTGCCTGACTGGAATTTAATGGATTTTTATGGAGGTTAATGAATTTCTCCAAAGTTCTTGAATGTTTCTGTAATCAGTTTTGTTGTTCCTGATAAAATTCATATGATGTTCTAGATCTTTGAGCTTCACCTTCTGATAGTCTAGGTTCTTCTTCAGATGATTTATGGTTAGCAAAGATTTTCTTTTTCTAATTAACGGTAGTGAAAGCATCTTTGAAAGTTAATTTTGGTTCTAAAAGAGGTTCCACTGGTTCTTGGTTTTCATGGTGGATTCTAGTTGTGAGGTTTCTGGGGATTGTAGATCCAGAGGTTCTTATTTGCGTGAATCTGTGAGTGGGTTTTGACAGGTCTTAAAAGGTTCCTTGGGTTCTTACATGGGTTCTCTAGTCCCTAACATGGTTCTATGTCTTACATTACATTTTTCTGACTGGGGTTTAATGCGTTCTTTAATGGGTTCATTATGCAGGTTAATGGAGTTCTCCAAAGTTCCTGAATGCTTCATAAATCAATTTTGTTGTTCCTGATAAGATTCGTATGATGTTCTAGATCTTTGATTGGTTGGGTGGTTTCTCAAATGGTTCATGGACTATTAAGTTATTTGTTCTAATGAGGACATCACGGTTCCTTCTTCTTGCTTGTTAAATCAGTTCTGCGGATCTCTAATGTACACTGTTCTACATCCTCTGTGTAGATCTTTGACAGGTTATTAGTGGGTTTGTTCTCGTTAAAGGGGGGTTATTTTGACATTTCATGCAGGGTCTTAAGACGGTTCTCAATGTCCTTAAGATGTCTAAGATGTTCTAGTTGTTCTGAGATTTCAGGGAATCGTAGGATCTAAAGCTTCTTGGTGGAATTTGCCTTTGGAAGTGTCTGAATGACTGAAGGTTCCTTGGATTCTAATCCCCATTTTTCCTTACAGGGTTCCTTAGGGTTCTAAGACTTAGGTTTGTTTGGTTATTCAACATTCAATGGGTTCTGTGCTTCCTAACAGGGTTCTTAAGGGGTCAGAGGTTATTTAAAGTGTGAAGGTTTCAGGTGTTTCCTCGAGGGTTTAAGGGCTGTGAGTGGATTAGTTCTAATTAGAGGGATTTAAGGGGCTTTGATGGCTCATTCAGGTTCTTTAAGAGGTCAGCGTTCTTTAGTGGTCCATAGTTCCTGGGTTTTGAAGTTCTTATCGAGGTTCACAGGGGTCATAGGTTACGATAAGTCAGGTCTGGATCTTTGGAAGGTTTTGGTGTTCAGGGATTTTACAGTTTTTGTTCTAACTGAAGGATCTCTGAATTTATTTGGGTTCTTAAAGAGGTTCCACTATTTCAAATCATTTCTAATGAGTTCTAGCTGATGATCTGGAGCTTCTGGTTGTGGTTACCTCAGAGTCCATTTCAGGGGCTCTTAAAGAAGCCCCTTGGGTTCTTAAGGAGGTTCTCCAGTCCCAATCATGGATCGTGAAGGTTCTAGATTTCGTCACATTTCCTTCAGGGGGAATTTTCTTTGGTCGTTAACAGATTAATGGAGTTCTTACAACTGTGTTATTGTTTCTGAAATAGATTCTTTGGTTCTTGTGAGTTGGATCTAGATCTTTAAAAAGTTCTGGTGCATTAATAGAAACATTTTTTTATCAACTTTTGAGAAACGAGTAACCTCCGGAACTAAGGAGGGTTTGAGAACCAGCTTTAAGAGTTAATTTTGGTTCCACAGGGTCAACATTTGTTATGGTTCTACGGGTTCTGCTGTTCCTAACCAGGTTTGGAGTTGTTCAGGGTGTTTTAAGTTGAATCCAGTGTGTTTTAAGGGATTTTTTTTGTTATCAATAGATTCATGGTTCTAAAGGGGGTTCAAGAACTCTTAAAATGTTCCTTAAATATGTTCTCAAGTTCCCAATGATGTTCATGGGTCATTCTGGAGTTTTTAAATCAGAGTTCTTTAACACTCAGGTCTATGGTTTTCAACAGCTGTGGTTCTGTGTACACTGTAAAAAAAAAAGTCTGTAATGTAACAGAATTTTTACTGTTTATTTTACAGATTTTTCCTGTATTTTTAAGATACAGGAAAATATCAATGAAATGACAAAAATAGACTGTGATTTTACATGTCAAATGTAAAATAACATGAAAAAAACTGTAACTGTGAATAATCATAAAATCTCCATTTTTTAAAATACATTTTTTTTCTTTTTCATAGAAAAATACTGTTAAAATACATTTGCAAATGTATCGTAATTTCACAAATATTTCTTTTCTATTAATGAGATTAAACTTTTGATTTAAAGTTTAATACTGTAAAAAAAATATAAAAAATACAAGATAAAATTACTGACAATTAACCATAATAGAAGTATTTGTTCTGTAAGTTTAACAAGACTTGTTTGTTAATTGACAAATATCTTGTGTAATTACAGGAGGTTTCACAACAAAAATGTTGAATAAATGTATTTTTGTGAACGTATAACATGTATAAGCACTGATAAACTGTCCAAATACAGTTTTTAACAGTGGATTATACAACTTTGTCTCAGTGAAAATTATTTATTGACATATATATATATATATATATATATATATATATATATATATATATATATATATATATATGTGTGTGTGTGTACAGGGTGGGGAAGCAAAATTTACAATATTTTGAGGCAGGGACTGAAAGACAGTGTATGACCAATTAGTTTATTGAAAGTCATGAGAATTTATTTGCCACAAGAAAATGTACATAATAGAAAATGTTTTTATTCTATGTGTCCTCCTTCTTTCTCAATAACTGCCTTCACACACTTCCTGAAACTTGCGCAAGTGTTCCTCAAATATTCGGGTGACAACTTCTCCCATTCTTCTTTAATAGTATCTTCCAGACTTTCTGGTAATAGTTTTGCTCATAGTCATTCTCTTCTTTCCATTATAAACAGTCTTTATGGACACTCCAACTATTTTTGAAATCTCCTTTGGTGTGACGAGTGCATTCAGCAAATCACACACTCTTTGACGTTTGCTTTCCTGATTACTCATATGGGCAAAAGTTTCTGAAAAGGTATGGATAATAGTGTTAGGTATGATTATGACATCAATATATGTTTGGTTTCAAAACAAGTGACGTAGTGCCTGCTGAGAAAAAACAACTGAATGTTCATTGTAAATTTTGCTTCCCCACCCTGTACATACGTATAAATATATATATATATATATATATATATATATATATATGTATATATATATATATATATATATATATATATGTAATTTGATTGTTTTAATACATGAAAATATTTATTAAACATGAAAATATTTATTAAACATTAAAAAGTGAAAAAAAAGCAAAATCTCATGTAAAGTTAGGGCAAAAAACTGTATCTTAATTATGGAAAATTAATGTATTTTTATGAGATGGTTATTTTCCGTTATTTTCCAGTATTTTTTCGGCACCTCTGCTGCTGGAATATTACCGTTTTTTTTTACAGTTTTTTTTTTTTTTTTTTTTTTTTACAGTGTAGCTTAGCGTTCTAAAGGAGGTTCCACTAGTTCTTCATAACAGGCTCTAGTTGTTCTTCAGATGTTTGCGGGGATTTAGGAGGTTTATGGTTCTTCAGTGTGGTTCTGTGGGTTCCTAATCAGGTTCTTTAAAGGATTCTGGATGTTTTTAAGGGAGTTTATTGGATGATGAAGGAACTCAACAGTAAATAAAGGATGTGTGAAGGTTCTTAATGCATTCTTCATGATTTTTTAAACAGATTCTGTGGATCTGGATGTGGTTCATGGGGTTCTAGGTGTTTGTAAGTCAGTCAGGAGGTTCCACTACTTCTAATGAGTTCTAGCTGATGTTCTGGAGCTTCTGGCTGTGATTATCCAGATGTTCTTCTTCTTCATTTCAGGGGTTCTTAAAGGAGTCCCTTGGGTTCTTAAAGCGGTTCTCCAGTTCCAACCGTCCTTCATGAAGGTTCTAGATTGTGTCACATTTGCTTCAGGGACAGTTTTCTTTGGTCGTTCTTCATGACTTCTTAAACAGATTCTGTGGTTCCGTATGTGGTTGATGGGGTTCTAGGTTTTTGAAAGTCTGTGGTTCTAGAGTAGGACTGTGTTGAGTTCAGGTTCCACATTCAGACCAATATGATCTCAAGTAAAAGGACAATAAAAACCTGTAAATGAAGACAAAAAAGTTAAACAGTATAATGACAGCATTCAAACCTTTACATTTATAAACGATCCTTTAAAAGAACCTGTGATTTTATTAAAGAAAATAAGTGGAATTTTAATAATATTTGACCTCAGTTTATTTCATTCACCAGATGAGACACCATTGGTCAATGCCTGTGTTTTAAACTGTTACCATGACAACAAACTCAAATAAAGTTACATAATAAAAATGTGAAGAAGAAATGAACCTGGAATTTAATGAGAAAATGAAGTGGAATGTTGTTGATATTTTCACTCCTTTTGTTGCACATTTTGTTCACATTTATTTAAAGTGAGGACGTTTAGAAACGTCAATATTATCTTAATGTAATTTGATTTTTTTCACATTAAACCAAGGAGTTAATTTGTTGTTGTCATTACTTATGGGTTATTCTGTTATTATTTTACTTTACCCCACAGGTGTCAAACAGGAGGCCCGGGGGCCAGAACCGGACCATCAGAGGGTCCAGTCCGAGCCCTAGGATTAAAATCATTTTAGGTCAATTCAATCTAAAGTGGGTCAGAACCTGTAAAATACTATCAGAATAAAGGTGTAGGTCTGGTTCTGGACTCTTTGTGGGTCTGGTTCTGGACCCTTTGTGGGTCTGGTTTGGGACTCTTGGTGGGTCTGGTTGTGGACTCTTTGTGGGTCTGGTTCTGGATTCTTTGTGGGTCTGGTTTGGGACTCTTTGTGGGTCTGGTTGTGGACTCTTTGTGGGTCTGGTTCTGGATTCTTTGTGGATCTGGTTTTGAGCCTTTTGTGGGTCTAGTTCTGGATTCTTTGTGAATCTGGTTTTGGACCCTTTGTAGGTCTGGTTTTGGACTCTTTGTGGGTCAGGTTCTGGACTGTTTGTAGGTCTGGTTCTGGACTCTTTGTGAATCTGGTTTTGGAATCTTTGGGGGTCTGGTTTTGGACTCTTTGTGGGTCAGGTTCTGGACTGTTTGTAGGTCTGGTTCTGGACTCTTTGTGAATCTGGTTTTGGACTCTTTGGGGGTCTGGTTCTGGACTCTTTGTGGGTCTGGTTCTGGGCCCTTTGTAGGTCTGGTTCTGGGCCCTTTGTAGGTCTGGTTCTGGACTCTTTGTGAATCTGGTTTTGGACTCTTTGTGGGTCTGGTTCTGGGCCCTTTGTAGGTCTGGTTCTGGACTCTTTGTGGGTCTGGTTCCGGGCCAGGGTCCATATGTTTGACCTGTTCCACAGTGTTTGAGTGGTTCTTTTGAAGGATCTGGAGGACTTGATCCACTCTGTCAAGCTCTAAACGGGTTCTGCTGACAGTTCACAGACGTTCTAGTGGCGTTCTCGGCGGGGGGGGGGGGGGGGGGGGGGTTCCTGGGTCTCAGGGGGATCTTAAAGGATTTAGTGGATTATGTGGGGTTTGTCCACAGGTGCAAAGGTCTCCCTGATGTTCTGGACCTTGGACGATGTTACTCTAACGGTTGTGATTCTTCGGGCTGTGACCTTTGACCTCTGGGCTGAACCGTGTGAAAAGTTCACGACACGAGGAAGAAGAAAAGTGAAGCTGCAGGTTCTTCAAACCCGTGAGAAAAATGACGGATGAGAAGAGGAGACATGAACAGGAGGATCCTCAGGCCGAGGGCGACCCCCGCAGGCCTCCGGAGTAACTGCACATGCGCAACGACGAACCCCAGAAGAACGGAGATGTTCGCCTCATAGTCAGGTGAAATTTGATATGATTTAAAAAATGAAAACTGGGAAATATGCAACAAAATAAAACAACATGTTCAACCAAATCTGCACATCAAACAAATAAAAAACAAACTTTAAACTCAATGGTTTGATTTCATCTTCTATAAAAACCCATAAAATTAAACTAAATATTAAAGAAACGTGATTAAATGATTAATGATTAAAAGTGGAAGCGTATCAGTAATTATTTTATGTTCTAAAAATCACGTGTCTGTGTTTTATTTGACTTTATTTATTTGTTGATGTGATGTTATAACTTCGTTTTATTTCGCAAGTTTATTCAGGCTGAAAATCTTAGCAATTAAAAAAAACCCTTAAAACAATAATAATAAAAAAGCAGAAAACCATTAAAATACACAATAAAACCATACTCTTTAAACAGAAGTAAATAAATATAAACACTGTTAAAAATGACCCTAAATATCAAAAACGTACAATAAGAGAAATAAAACCAACATGTACTTATAAATGTGGTAAAAACCGTTAAATATTTCCGTTTATTTTAATCCTAAATTTAAAAAAAAAACACACAGTTAAAGCCGTTCAGGTTATTTACTCCCGTTAATTAAATATGTATTGTGCGTAAACGGGATTAAACAATAGAAACGTTATAAAATAAATAATAAAACCCGCTGGATTTTCATAATTTCAGTTGTAACTTTTTTTTCGGTAAAAACAGTTAATTAAGTGTAAAATCAGAACAAAGTAAAAGGATTATTATTGTGGATTAAATGGAATAAAACGAATCCGTTCAGTTTCTAATGGGAACTATTTTATTTTCAGTTGGAAAATGAAATAAAATCCCAGTCAGTGTTGGCGCTGGTCTGGATGTGGATCAGACTGGTTTCACTGGTCTGGGTTTTTGTGTTTTCTGTGGGTTTTTTGTTGGGGTTTTTTTTGTGTGTTTTTTTTGTGTGTGGTTTTTGTGTGAATCTCCTGCTGTTTCTCTGTTTCTGTCGCCGTGAGTTGAATGAAAAAGCGCGAATCAGACGGAGGCCTGGAGGGACCAAAGCACACACGGACGGAAAGAAAACCACACAAAACACACAAAATACACAAACACACAAAAATAACACAACCATCTGCATTTGACCACAAACCAAAAGACTCGAATAAACCGTTTATTCGCCATTATTTTACGTCCGAATCATCGCATTTAACAATGTTCACAGTTTTTTTTTCCGTTTATTTATTACACATCTACTATATTTCTTTAATCATTTGTTATTAAAAGATCATTTTAATTTATTTTCATTGGTAACATCATCATTTTCCAGCTCAATATTTTTTCTCAGCTTTTATTTGATGCGTTTATGTGTGAAATGTTAATGTTAACCTCATTTTAATGCATCATTTAATTCTTCTACTTTATTCCTCATAAATTTACCTTTAATGATTTTATGTCTATTGATTGTGTGATTTTCTTTTGTTATTTTTACTCGTTTTAAAACATGAGATCTAATTCTTGACCTTTTCTTCTGTGTCTTTACCTCATTTTCCTTACACTATATTTATTCCGTGATAAATCTTGAATTAAATCCGTATTTATTCGTTATTTTCATAGTGTTTTTATTCATTTTCTGGTGGATTGAAGGTGTAAATAAACTCCTAAAGCTGCTCTTTTTTTAATGACTGGTGTTGCTTGACTGCGGCTGTTTTATTTGTATTTCTGTCACTCTCTGGTGTTGTTTTATTTCCTAAATGTCTAAACTGAGTCTGATTGAAATGAACAAACATTTCCAGCTGTGAAAACAGGAATATGCGCAGAATAAAACAAAAACAAACAAACAAACAAAAAAAACCAACCAGGGATTCACGCGAAGAAATGAGTCGGAGAAGCGGCAGAAACCGAAGGAAAACAAGAATAAAATGATGAACTGGGCTGAATCAGTGTCAGAGGAGAAACTGGAGAAAAAAAGAAAAAGGAGGAGAAAAAGAAAAAAGGAACGAGAAGGAAAAATGAACCGAGAAAAAAAAAGACGATTAATGGACGGACGGCGACACCCCACGGCCGAAAGAAGAACTACAACAGAGAGGAGGAGGAGGAGGAGGAGGAGGAGGAGAGGAGAGGAGAGGAGGAGAGAGGAGAGGGAAGGAGGAAGAGGAGAGGGGAGGAGAGGAGAGGAGGGGAGGAGGAGGAGAGGAGAGGAAAGAAGGAGAGGAGAGAGGGAGAGAGGAGAGGAGGGGAGGAGGAGAGAGGAGAGGGAAGGAGAGGAGAGGAGAGAAAAGGAGAGGAGAGGAGGAGGGGGAGGAGGAGAGGAGGGGAGGGGATGGGAGAGGAGAGAAGGAGAGGAGAGGAGGGGAGGAGGAAGAGAGGAGAGGAGAGGAGAGGAAAGAAGGAGAGGAGAGAGGGAGAGAGGGAGAGAGGAGAGGAGAGAGGGAGAGAGGAGAGGAGGAGGAGGGGAGGAGGAGAGAGGAGAGGAGGAAGAGAGGAGAGTAAAGAAGGAGAGAAGAGAAGGAGGAGGAGGGGAAGGAGGGGGAGAGGAGAGGAGAGGAGGAGAGGAGAGGAAAGAAGGAGGAGAGAAGGAGAGAGGAGAGGAGGAGGAGGGGAAGGAGGGGAGGAGGTGGAGAGGAGAAGAGAGGAGAGGAAAGAAGGAGAGGAGGAGGAGGAGGAGGAGGAGGAGGAGGAGGAGGGGAAGGAGGGGAGGAGAGGAGAGGAGGAGAGGAGAGGAAAGAAGGAGGAGAGAAGGAGAGAGGAGAGGAGGAGGAGGGGAAGGAGGTGGAGAGGAGAAGAGAGGAGAGGAAAGAAGGAGAGAAGGAGAAGGAGAGGAGGAGGAGGAGGAGGAGGAGGAGGGGAAGGAGGAGAGGAGAGGAGAGGAGAGGAGAGGAGAGGAGAGGAGAGGAGAGGAGAGGAGAGGAGAGGAGCCAGGAGAGGAGCCAGGAGAGGAGAGGAGAGGAGAGGAGAGGAGGAGAGAGGAGAGGAGAGGGAAGGAGGAAGAGGAGAGGAGAGGAGGAGAGAGGAGAGGAGAGGAGGAGCCAGCAGAGGAGCTGACCAGATCCCAGTGTGTCGCTCCTCTGCTTGCGTTCGTTACCTGAACATGTTGAACCACAGACAGAAACATTTCATGAGTCTGACTTCATTCTGTTTCATTCAGATCCTGGTGAAACAGACACAAGTTCTAAATAAACCTCCTCAAACTGAACCTGAAACTGAAACCCGCTCCTCCACCACTGGTCCACTCAGTAACCAACAGCACAAATGTTAGTTTACAGTTTAAGACATGAAACAACAAAAGGAAAACAAGGTGAAAACGATGGAAAACGTGTTTGAGTCCAACTAAGTAACTGTAATAGAACATGTTCTAAGTTCTGTTTAATGAAGACAAACTGGAGAACCTTCAGGACTTCCACAAACACAAAGTTCTGTTCAGTTCTGTTTAACTCAACTGAAACAAAGTGAACTGAGCAGATAAAGCTGAAGGTCCGGTCCACAATAATAACAGAAGTATGTGATGGTGTCCAACATGTGAACCCAGAGGCTGAAATAGGACAACACTGCCATCTAGTGGTCACACACCAACACCAACCACAACACCAGGGAACGACTCACCATGAAACTGGAGAAAAACACACAAAACCTGAAGAAATGATCAAGTCATCCACAGTAACAAGGTCATCAAACACAAACACTTTTTTATACTATAATTAATTAGTATTATTCATTGATGGTTTTAATATTATTATTCATTTTACGGTGACATTTTGTCTCATTTTAAATGTATTTTGATTTGTGATGATCCTGTGGAAATAAAACCACTCAGTTCATTCTTCATCAGATTCTTTAAACGTTCTTTTACAAATGTTTAGTATCAGGTTTTATTTTATTTAAGACAAAACACTGAACCTGTTTCCATCTGCACTACAACTCTGATCAGTGTCTGATTATTATCGATCATGTAAACAGTATAATCTGATCTGCTTAATCAGATAACAGCAGTAATCTGATTACAATTAATCCGATTAACACACCTGGATCGGTCCCCAATACTCTCATGTCTTCCCGCTCATGTTTACAAGTTAATCTGATTTATTTAGTTCTGTTACATCTGAACGTGTGGAAAAACTATGAAATCACAGACAACAGAAGTGACAGGGAAGATGATAACAGGAAGTTCGATTCTACCATCACTGGACTCAAACAAAACCAAAAAAGTTAAATAAAAATTTTTTTTAAAATGAATAAAATAATGAAGAAATTAACAAAACTGAAAGAAATTTCATAAAATAATGAAAAAAAAAAATTTAAACTTGAATAAAGTAATGCAAAAAATGAGCAGAACTAAACAAAAATTTCATTAAAAAAAAAAAAAAAATGAACAAAAACAAACAACAGTTGAGTAAAAGAAAGGAAAAAAAGAACAAAACCAAACAAAAATTGAGCAAAATTATGAAAAAAAATAAAATAAAACTGAGCATGAGTTGAAGACAATAACAGGAAGTTTGATTCTTCCATCACTGGACTCAAAACAAAACCAAAAAAAAAAAAAAAACAGATTAAAACTTGAATAAAGTAATGTACAGAATCAGCAGGACTAAACAAAAATTGAATAAAAATAATGAAGAAATTGACAAAACCAAACAAAAGTTGAGTAAAATAATTTTAAAAACAACAAAACCGAACAAAAATTGAGCAAAATTATGAAAAAAAAAATAAATAAATAAATAAACATGAGTTGAAGACATTCACAGCAAATTTGTTTCTACGTTACTACATACGTACGAACTCTGAAAGAAATCCAATATTGGACTAAAGCGTCTGAACCAGTGTTTATAGATCCTCATATTTCTGAAGTGTATGTAAATGCATCAGATCTGATTATTATAATAATCTGATTATTACCAGTTATTGGATTTTTATCATCATGGAAACAGACTGAATGATGAAAAGTCCAGTGGGTTAATGTCAATAAAAGAAACAAAATCTGATGAAGACACACTTCTACTTTAGCAAAAAGACCCAGTTTTTTGGTTTTTATTAGTTTTAGTTTTATTAGTCTTTTATTAATCGACCACTTTATGATTTTATTTTTTATTCATGTCAAAGGTCAGTTCATCCATGATCATTTCAGTCTGACTTCTACTGGATTTAATGTTATTTTTACATCTTTTATAAGTTTTATTATTATTATTATTATTATTATTATTATTATTATTATTCCTCCATGTTTTGTTTCTGAAAACTGTTGTCAGATTATTTTACTGAAAAACATCAGACTTTTCTCAGATCCACCTCAGAAAAAAAACACTGATCACAGATAAAATGGTGAAATAATTTATTAAAGTCAGTACATGTGACATTTTTAACAATATTTGTGTTGATGCATGTGAGGATTTAATTAAACCAAAATGTGAGCGTGAACCCGAAGGGATTCATGAAGTCAACGACTCTTCATTTCTCCAACTGACGTCCTGATTCCTGTCTTTATTGCTAATGATTCGGTTATTGATCGGCATGAATGGAGCCTGAACACATTTGGATTCGCTGCTCGTTAATAAAATAAACGCTGTGAATGAGTCATTACCCAAACACGAGGCGTCATCGCTCGGATCAACAGCAACAACCTTTTAGAAAAACACTCATTGACTGTAATTGATTGGTTTTATGACACTTTTCGACGCTTGGAGGCTCCAGCGGCGTCGGATTAAAGGTGAATTAGCGCGTTTTCCTGAGGTGACCACGGGTTCATGTGTGCAGGACTCGCCGCTGCAGCTGCACATGTTTACCTTCACTAATAACCTCCTCATCGTTAACTCTATTTATCACTTAATCAGATCGGATAAAAGGCGGCGCTGCGTGAGTTTAGACCAAACATGTTCCACTAAACCAGGGCTTTAACCCACGCAGACCCAGTGGTGCTTTCATGGCAGCTCCCAAATTAATTATTCTCTATATTTAACTTTTCTTGAGTGATTTATCACCATTTATTGTAATATTATCCTCTTTAGTTTGAGTATTTTCAGTGTAAATCATGTATTTTCCTGTATTTAATTCACTGATCATGTAAATCGGGGTGTCATTTTAATTCAGGGGCCAGATTCAGCTAAATTTAATCTGCAGTGGGCCGAACCAGTAAAATAATAACGTAGTAATATATAAATGATACCAACTCCAAACTTTCCTTTATCATTTAGAGTGAAAAAGTAAAATTAAATTATGAAAATGTTTACATCTACAAACTGTCCTTTAAAAAATGTGAATACCATGAACAAACTGAATAAATAAGTGCAATGTTAACAATAGTATGCCTCAGTTTATCATTTACAGAGATAATATTTTTACTTTCGCCAGGAGGTATTGTGGTCATTTTGCTTTGTGTGTTTGTTTGCATGTTTGTTTGTTTGTTTGTTTGTTAGCAACTTTACGGGAAAAGTGTTCCAACCATCTTTACCAAATCTTCCCCACAGATAGGCCTAGGCCCTGGGACCAACCCATTAAATGTTGGGCCAAGTAGGCCAAAGTTCAAGGTCACAGCAAGGTCACAACATCTACAATTTTCCTATCTCTCATCATTGAGCAATTTTCAAAAATTCATCAAAAATTCAAAACGACTCCGATTAGCCTCCAATTTGATCCACCTGTAGCTTAGAACAATATCTTGTATCTGGCGCAAAATTGTCCACATCCACTGTGGAATGTGGACTCTGTGGACATTTACATTTAACATTGAAAATCCCATTCACCACACATGTTTCATTATAACTCAACAAATACTGATTGGAATTTAATCTAATTTGACATACACATGACTGGTACCAAGCTTCAGCTTTTTCTGCTGTATGGAAACACCTGGAAACTGTTTAATTTAAAAAGAAATAGCCGATCCACACATGCACACCGTTCAGGGTGCTTGGCGGAGGTTTGCGTTCTCTGAACACTTGTTAAAATTGCACTTACTTCTCTTAAGATATTTCAGGTGGTCCATATTTGTTCAGGTTATTCACAGTTTGTTTGTTTTTTTTCGACATTATACTTTGCATTTACAAAGAGAAAAATTTGGAATTGCTCATAAGTAGCTGGGATAGGCTCCAGAGACCCCCGTGACCCTAGTGAGGATAAAGTGAGTTCAGAAAATGAATGAATGAAAGAGTGAATGAGTATTTATAGGTTATTACAGTAGTATTTTACTGACCTGACCCACTTCAGATCATATTGGTCTGAATGTGGAACCTGAACTAAAATGATTGTTAATATCTTTTAATAATTTAATAATAATATTAATAATAATAATATATAAGTAATTTTTGCTTTTCACACATTCATCCAAAGGGGCGGACTGGACCCTTCAGTGGGCCCGATTTGGCCCCCAGGCCGCATGTTTGACACCTGTGATGTAGATGTTCGCTAAAGCTCAGAGTAAATTCAAAGGCTATTTTATCAGAAACAGAAAACTGAAGATAAAGTGTCTTTTTCAGTCTGATCTGTCATTAACTGAACATAAACCCAGTGTGTCCATCCACTGTCATTGATCCGACTCCATGGGTTTGACTGGGGAATCAATACTTATCAATATTTGTTTTTGTACATTTTCTTTTTTTTTTTTTCTTCAATTTTGTTCCATTTGTGGCTTTTGATAATGTTACTTATTATTTTGTTGATTTATTATTAATTTTTGTTCATTTTATTCATTACTTTGGCTCTTCTTGTTCATTTTGTTGCTTATTTTAGTCTTCTTTTTTTTACTTTATTTTAGTAACTTTTGGCTTATTTTTTCCACATCATTTATTATTTTGCAGGGGGTTGTTTTTAATTGATTTTTGTTCTTTTTATCTACTGTCACTGATCCAACTCCATGGGTTTTACTGGGGAATCAATGTTGTAGAAGATGGCAGTGTTTCCACGGTAACTACGGAGCTGAATCAATGTATATCAATTGTTGTTTTTGTACATTTTCTTTTTTTTTCCTTCAATTTTGTTCTATTTGTGGCTTGTTTTGATAATGTGACTTATTTTGTTGATTTATTATTCATTTTTGCTCATTTTATTCATTACTTTGGCTATTTTTGTTCATTTTGTTGCTTATTTTATTATTTTTTCTACTTCATTTTAGTAACTTTTGGCTTATTATTCCACATTATTTATTATTTTGCAGGGTTTTTTTTATTGATTTTTGTTCATTTTATCCACTGTTATTGATCCAACTCCATGGGTTTTACTAGTGAATCAATGTTTACATTCTTTATTCATTTTGTGCATTTTGCTGCTCATTTTCTCCGTGATATTTATTATTTTGTACATGTTCTTATTGTTTTTTGTTTATTTTGGTAATGTTATTTATTATTTAACTTGTTTTTTTTTTCACTTTCTTGTCCGTCACTCCAATTTTGTTCAGTTTGTGGCTTATTCTGTTCATGTTACTTGTTATTTTGTTGATTTTTTTTACCCATTTCTGTTCATTTTATTCATTACTTTGGCTGTTTTTGTTCATTTTGTGTCTTATTTTATTCTTTTTTACTTTAGTAAATTTTTTGGTGTATTTTAAGACATTATTTATTATTTGGTATGTTGTTTTTTTTAAATTCATTTTTGTACATTTTCTCCACTGTCATTGATCCAACTCCGTGGGTTTTACTGGTGAATCAATGTTGTAGAAGATGTCGGTGTTTCCACGGTAACTATGGAGCCTCTAAATGTCCAAATATGGTCATATCTGATGACCATGAAAAGATGAATAACTGTATTTTGCACCAATTATTGACATGTATTGATAGGATTAGTGGATCAACAGGAATTAAACAGTTTAGATCAGTAGATGGTTTATGTTTCCAGTGGCTGTTTGGGTCTTTATGGGTTAAACTCATGTTAGTTCAGGTTCCACACTCAGACCAGTGTGAGCTCAAGTAGGGGTGGATAAATAAAAGAATAACAGTGGAAACAGTAAAATCACATGATGAAAATGACTACATGTCAAAGTATCCTTCAAAAAATCTGGATAGCATGAAAAACTATGAACAATCTGAGATTTCTTAAGAAAAATAAGTGTAATTTTACCAATATTCTGCCTCAGTTTATCATTTACACATATACATTATAACATACAGATCACAGTGGATCTACAAACACATCAAACATTTAATAACAGACTGAATATTGGTACAATTACACAGATTTTTATTTAGACATTTCAAGTTGTTCATATTTGTTCAGGTTATTCACATTTTTGTGAAAGGAAAGTCTGTAAATGTAAATATTTTCATGTCATTTTCCTTTTTTTAACACTAAAACAAAGAAAATGTTGTAGTTGTCATTATTTAGAGGTTATTCTGTCATTCTTTCACTGGTGTGATCCACTTTAAATCCTACTGGTCTGAATGAGTCTAATCCTGACTGTTTTCACACTGAACGCTCTGCTGTATCCGCTGTGTCTGGTTTTTCATCATTTACTTCTTGGTGAAAAACTTCCTGAACATGCTGCTGCTCCTCTTGGTTCGCTCCCTGCTGTCGTCTGCCCCCTGATTGGACGCCGTGGCTGGGTTTTTAACCTCAGGAGGAGAAGCAGGAGGAGGAGTCGATGGAGGAGGTGAACCTGTGAGATGGAAACCACACAGAGCAGAGGTCAAGTGTATTTCTATAGCACATTTAAAAACCAACACAAAGTCCACAATATAGGTAAAAATACAAGATATGATAAAACTAGTAAACTAAATCGATTTATAAGATAAACTAAAACTGATCAAACATACACAATAATAGGATAAATAGGATCTAAAACAACCAGAAGATAACTGTTATCTATCTATCTATCTATCTATCTATCTATCTATCTATCTATCTATCTATCTATCTATCTATCTATCTATCTATCTATCTATCTATCTATCTATCTATCTATCTATCTATCTATCTATCTATCTATCTATCTAATAATATGAGTCACACATTTGTACACTGCCTGGCCAAACAAAGTCACACATGCCGTATTTGACTCCACCCCCTTTGGTTTTGATTTCAGAAGACATTCACTGTCACATCTTTTTTGCCACATAATTATAATTTTTTTTTTTTTTTTTTAGTTTATTAGTTTATTGTATCGTGGACAATCCCAATTAATGAACTGTATCAATAACAGTAAAAAGGGGCAGCTTTAGCCAACATGGCTCACATCCTGCTGTAGTCCCCGGCCTGATGACAATAGGCACCCAAAAAAAAACCCACAATATATTTACAGCACATTAATTAAAAAGAGAGAGTTAAGACAGCTAAGACACATGATAAATCAATAAAGATAAAAAAGATAACAGAGAACAGTGAAGCACCAGTACAATCATACAGAGTAGGGATGTAGCATTATGAAAATTTCATATCACGGTTACTGTGACTAAAATTATCACGGTTATCATTATTATCGCAGCATTGTTGAAATTGTGCTCAAAATGTTCAAAAAGTACTTATACACACTGAAATAATTTAACCACGTATTTTGGAAAAAAACAAAAAAAAAAAACAAATAAAATAATAGGCACAATGTACTTTCTGTTGGCAGAAACATTCAAATATTAATATGTAAACATCAAACATACAAATGTGCATTAAAGATGGCACTTTAAAGATGTCACTTTATGTCCATTGTTTGACCATTTTCCAGAAATAATAATACTAACCATCTGGAATTTTACTGCGGTTTATTGTTCTACCGGTAATCGTTACATCCCTAATACAGAGACAGCACATATAAATCAAACATACAAAAGCAGCTTATGTGTCACAATAAGGTTCATAATCGTCTTCAGTAACTTCCGTCCTGTTTCTAATTAACCCTTCACTTCCAAAATTCTTGAAAAAACAGTAGCTATTCAACTTCATTCCCATTTATCCCACAGTAACCTGTACGAGCAGTTCCAGTCTGGTTTCCGGCCACTCCTTAGTACAGAAACGGCACTCACAAAACTCACCAATGACCTCCTCATGGCAGCAGATTCTGGTTTACTCACCATCCTCATCCTCCTGAACTTGAGTGCGACCTTTGATACTATCCATCACGACACCCCTCTGAATACATTATCTTCCATTGGCATCACCTACACTTCATTAGACTGGTTTAAATCCTCCCTCCCAGGCCGTACTCAGTTTATTCAGCTCAAATCTTTAACATTCCAGCCTTTCCCTGTTACTTCAGGTGTGCCCCAGGGCTCTGAACTGGTGGCCCTCCTTTTTTATCATCTACCTCCTCCCCCTCAGCAACATATTCTGGAAATATAATATCAACTGTCACTGCTACGCGGATGACACCCAGCTCGATATATCACGATATATGGTGATACTGTTAAAAAGGCTTTTTTTTTTTTTGTTAGTTTCTTTTTTTAAATGATTATTCCCTTGAAGAATTTAATTACACCAGAAATATGCACAAATACTAAACACATTTTTATTTGATCACAACAGGATCTAATGTTATATCACAAAATGTTCCTGTGTTCATACTGAAATTCTGTTTTACAGACATTACAGTTTAAGATCCGGTTCAAATGTTCATATTCTATTAGTTCAAAACTAACATCATAACATTATTTTTGTGTAATGCCAACAAAGCAACTAATTAAATAATGTCAGTGTTAAATAATAATAAATAAAATATAAGCAAAAAAGAAAAAACAAAAATGAACCTCTACAATATCTGCATTTGAATAAATATCTCAAAACATCGATACAGTACTTTTTAATATTGATACAGTATTGTGAAATTAAATATCGCAATATATTGCAGAACCGATATTTTCTTACACCCCTATACCTCACCAGCAGTTTTAATTTATCTTATATATCTGTATGTTTTTACTAGTTTTATCATATCTTGTATTTTTACCTATATCTTTGTAAAACACTTTGCATTGTTTTAAATGTGCTATAGAAATAAAATTGACCGTGAATTTAAAAGCACTGTGGAAGAAGGTTTTTAACACAAGACAGATAAAGCTGGTGTTGTGTGGGCGTGGTCTGACCTGTGTTCCCCACCTCCCCACCGTCCGGATAGCGGTGGCGGTTGTAGTAGATGTGAGGGGGTTTGGGAGGAGGCTGACTCTCAGTGGATGGTTGTCTCTCCAGGCTCTCACCTCGTTTATCCAGGGGTTTGGATGGAGACGAGTCGTCCAGAGGCTCAGTCAGTTTCTCCAGACTCAGGTTGACCGACGACGCCCTCCTGAACAGAGACCACACCCTCAGATCAGGATCCAGACCAACCTTTAAACAGCTGACGTTTTATTTTCTATCATAGGGTAGACGGACGAACAGGTGAGAGATGAGGATTAAAACCTGGAGATAATCAACCAACATGCTAAACTTCTATACAATACCAGAAAAGAGAAAAATAAAGCTAATTTTCCCCCGAACTGTAAGAAATTCCAAATAATCAAAGGCACAGGTCGAGGCTGAGGTTCAGACAGATTAAGTGAATCAAACTGAAATGGAATGAAAACAGGTTTTTATGATGAAACTATATTCATACAATATATGATATTTGCTCACATTTTTTATGATTACATCTTTAATGACTTTTCAGTGGCTGGGATCGAAAACTTTAAAATAATAATAGATTAGATTTCTATAGCGCTTTTCAAGGCACCCAAAGCCCTTTATATTAGTGATCCATTATTCTGTCACTCTGGTAAACTACATTTGTGGGGCAGACTGACGAAGTGTGGCTGCCAGTATGTGCCAAACAGCCCCGAACATTCACACACATTCATACAGGTGTAGTGTCTTGCCCAAGGACACAATGGCACATGACTAAGACAGAATGGGATTCGAACCACCAACCCTTCGGTTATTGGACTACCCGCTCTACCTCCCGAGCTATGGCCGCCCTATAACTTTAACATTGGTGCCAAAAATTTCCCTGAAATGTTTTCCTAAAATATCGTTTATAAAGTAAATCATCATCCTCATGTATGTAAAAGTTCAATCAAATGACAGGTGGTTGTTTTTGGGTGAGATGTCAGTTAAGGCCATGGCAAGAGTGAAACTTGTGAAATTTTAGAACAAACTAAACAAATTCTAATAACTACGTTTGTGAGAATCAGTCAAAAATGTTCATATCAGTCAATGAATGGAATAGAATAGAATAGAATAGAATAGAATAGAATAGAATAGAATAGAATAGAATAGAATAGAATAGAATAGCTTTTATTGTCAGAGTGTACAGTGAAATTAGGATGTTGATAATGAATGACAAAAGGCTGATTTTTGGGCCTGACTGACGTTATTTGTGATTTTATGTTATTCCTAAAAAGACAAAAACACAATAAACCAAGATAAAAACTATGTTAGATGACAGTTTAATTCTACCGTATACCTGCATAATTTTAATTACACACAACATTTTTGCACTTATTCATGTATATTTCTTTTAAATATCATATTGGTTATATTTGTCTAGTACATATTGTACAAATTGATGTTCTAATTGTATTTTAACAGAGTGTTTACAATTGTTTTCCTCATAGCATAATTGTCTAAGTCATCCACTATACGGACAAAAGTATGTGGACACGTTGAATTCAGGTGTTTCTTTTCTAACAGGGGTCTGGGATACAAAACAATACTGACACATGTCATAATATAGTTTTATATTATAAAATAAACCTTCATTGTTGGATCACTCAGTGCGACTCATTCCTGTTCCATTTCCTTCTTAATTCACGTCCACCCTGAGCCAAAGCCTGAACCCCAGTGTCTCTCTGTCCTTTGCTTCTATGTGCTGTTAAATAAACATGCGTCTCTTGCAGGATTGGTCTGGGGCTGTATTTTCGGGGCTGTGCTGTACATTTCATCTCCCAGCTGTGGAGGAAGCAGGTGTAATGTGGCCCAGATGAATAGAACCGAGGTGAACCCTTTGCCTCCTTGTGTTTTCCACCTTTGTGTGCTGCTGAATGTAATTCACCTTGTCAAAGTATCTCATTAAAGGAAAGCCCTGCTGGCAGAGGGTTTCATTTCGGCGGCCTCTCGCCCACCTTACAGGTGCCCGGCGTCCCCACGGTGCACAGTGTGAACAGGTACAAATGAAAAGTCTGAGTCAAATTACCTTCCGCTGTTTGAAGGAAACAACTTCAGTCTGAACTCCATCAAACGTCTGCGACTGACAGACGTCCTGTTTGACCCGGCGCCAAAATACTCCCACACTTTCAATGAACGCCGCTCGCTCTGTTACAGGAGCCGCTGTGAAGCAAATCAAGTCTTTGGACATTTCAGAGCAGGTTTGAGTCAACGGACCCATAATCTGACTGCTAATACGAAACACTGACATGTTGAACCGCAACACTTCAGGACTGTCCATTTAGTCTCTGATCACAGGTTTCCTTGAGTAAATCACTGCATTTATGGATCCAGATGAGCTGGGTTTATTCGGTTCTGTATCTACAGAGACACGTTTTGGTCAAGTTCAGTCAAGACACAGAAAAACAGGGTTTGGAAGATTTACCTGCACAGATGGGCTATAAAATGTGATATTTTTAAACATATATATATATATATATATATATATATATATATATATATATATATATATATATATATATATACACACACACACACAGGGTGGGGAAGCAAAATTTACAATATTTTGAGGCAGGGATTGAAAGACAGTGTATGACCAATTAGTTTATTGAAATTCATGAGAATTTATTTGCCACAAGAAAATGTACATAATAGAAAATGTTTTTATTTTATGTGTCTTCCTTCTTTCTCAATAACTGCCTTCACACGCTTCCTGAAACTTGCGCAAGTGTTCCTCAAATATTCGGGTGACAAATTCTCCCATTCTTCTTTAATAGTATCTTCCAGACTTTCTCGTAATAGTTTTGCTCATAGTCATTCTCTTCTTTACATTATAAACAGTCTTTATGGACACTCCAACTATTTTTGAAATCTCCTTTGGTGTGACGAGTGCATTCAGCAAATCACACACTCTTTGACGTTTGCTTTCCTGATTACTCATATGGGCAAAAGTTTCTGAAAAGGTATGGATAATAGTGTTAGGTATGATTATGACATCAATATATGTTTGGTTTCTAAACAAGTGACGTAGTGCCTGCTGAGAAAAAACAACTAAATGTTCATTGTAAATTTTGCTTCCCCACCCTGTATATATATATATATATATATATATATATATATATATATATATATATATATATATGTATAATCATGTAATTTTGGACCATATATTGTACCGTATACTGTACCACTGGAAATATATACATAATTCCAATGTCCCTGTACGTCAGCATCTGTTCTATGTGAATCAATCCCCAGCTGAATGTGTGAGGTTGTCAGGTTCTGTTCTATGTTTCAGTCCTGTGGTCTGGTTGCACATCAATCTAACTATAGAAGTGGGCGGGACTTTCACTGGAGGAGAACTCAACTCATCCAATCACAGTCCATATTGAGGTTTTCCACAAACGTCACACGATCACGTGGTTGTCTGTTTACAACGCCATATTGGTAGGCAAGCTTTCCTTGGATCGTACAGCGTGTTAAACGATGGACCTGCTAAACTCCTGTGTGCCGTTTATTACTTAGCTTTCACCAATTATAAGTCAGGCAGACAGACCGCTCAGTTCCATTGGTGGCAGCGGTGGTTCTGTTCTGCCGACCGCTGTTTATAGTTAATACCGTGGTTAGCGTAGCTTCTCAGTGTAGTTAGCCTGCGTAACTGTTGCGTTTAGCGGCGTGGAAAAAAAGAATTGTCATCATGTGGTACGGTGATGAAGACCCCTTTAAACCTACCAGGAGGGCTTCCCCTGGACTATCACCTATAGAGACAGAGTGATTGTGGATCTACCTGCTCCCTTTGCCAGCGATGGCAGCCAGAGTTTCCTCAGCTGGAAGTGGCAGTCGGAGCTACGGTGGGCGACACCGGTGAATTCAGCTGGAGCTGGTGAGAGTACTGCCCACCCATCTGTGCCAGTCTGCTTTTCTACTATGGGACAGCCTTCCCGATGCGGCCAAGTCAAATTATGCGGCCGTGAAAGAGAAGATGGGATGGGCTTTTGGACAGGGACAGTTAATGGACCGTTTTAGAGCTAACATATCGGCTCGTTCACGAGTTCCGGGGAGGAGCCTGGAGGTGTACGGCTGATGTGAGCCGGCTGGAGCTGGTCCTCCTGTTTTTACCTTCGAGTTGCGCACGCATCACTGTTGTTAGTAAACACTGAAACTCATCTATTGCCGCGTTTCCACTACGTGGAACCAGCTCGACCCGGGTACCAGATACTATTCCTGGAAACCATTTCCATTACAGGATACTACAGACTTTACAGTACCTGGTCGTCATAGCCATGCGGCGCGTTACTTCCATGTCATCTGCTCAGAGTTGTTGATAAACTCGCTCATTGCATGTTGTCTTGCCAACTCATGCTGAATTTTTACGTTGGCCATCAAAGACTGAATCTCCTGACTGAATGGTGTAGTTTTGCGGGCTGTCATCATGTAGATTAACCTACCGCTACATTTACTGTGAACTTCCGCATCTGTTTTTTGTAAAACGGCGGGTCACAGAGACAACTCTCTGACCTATCAGTGGTCTGCTGTGTTGACACGTCGCGTTTTAGTATCTGTTCCCCAGTCTTGGAACCTCGGTGGAGGTGATACCAAAAAAGTAATACCGGGTACCAGATTCCAGGTCCTTTTTGTAATGGAAACGCAAAAAGGTCGAGTCGAGTCGCGTCGAACCGAGCCGGTACCATGTAGTGGAAACGCAGCATATGGTGCCTTTATCACAAGCAAACATATCCGCAAATAACAAAACACACAAACACGAGTCCAAAGAAAAACACGACATAAAGCAACAGTTCTGACTTTCTAGATCCAGATAGCGTGCCTACCAATATGGCAGTGTAAACAACAATCACATGACCAGTGACGTCAGCTGCAAGTCCTCAATATGACTTCTATCAGTGATCAGTAGGAACTAGACTGATATCTGGAACCATTTACATGTTCTAAACCATCAACAGATGGACCAGTAGAAGGAAAGGAACATTTTAAATATTTCAAAAAAATTTGTCAAATACTGAAATTTCTCAAAACTGTGAACAAACTTTGTTGACACTGTCCCAATGAAGATGCATATAAAATTAGAAATTAACCTGCCCAGTAGTTTTGAAGAAGATGTTTGAAGAAATTGCTAACAAAGAAAGACAAAGACCAACACAGCCTCCTCACAACAGCTCATGGCCAATTGGCCACTGAGCTAAAAATAAAAACAGGAGGTTTGGTCTTGCGTGAATTCCAACATCTTCCTTAAGCTTGTGGAAGACTTACCTGCGCAGATGGGTGATAAAATATTTTCTTAAACATATATAATCATTATTTAAGTCATTTTGGACCATATACTGTAGCTATTTCTGAAATAATAATAATAATTATAATAATGGATTAGATTTCTATACTGCTTTTCTAGGCACCCAAAGCACTTTACATTGACCTATTATTCATACAAAGCATTTCCATTTCCTGCTGTTGAATCTAAAGAACAGGAGGTGCAGAAAACAGCAGAAAGAAAACAGAATGCAACGTGACGACGTCAGTAAAAATACAACAGTTCAGTTGTAAATGTTTTGAAGGTGGACGGCAGTGATATCGGAAGAAACGAGGACAGAACACACAAAAAACACCTGAAACTAACATACACATCCTTCAACAACCTGCACAGTGGAAGGATGTGTTCATCTGAAACCAGGGAATCCACACAGACTTTTACAAAGACTGAAGATACGATTCAACAGCAGCTTTTTCAGGCTCCGATCGTCACTTATTTTCATTTTCACTTCAAAGACTGAGCGAAAATGAAAACACTGTAATAATAGATACAAGATTATGGACGTCGCATGTTTTTAGTCAAATATCCACAAAAAAGGTTATCTGTAATCTATTTTATCTGCTTTTATTTCTGTTTATTTTATCTGCTTTTATTTCTAATTATTTTATCTGCTTTTATTTCTATTTATTTTATCTGCTTTTATTCTTATTTATTTTACCTGCTTTTATTTGTATTTTTATAGTAGGGTTTATTTGATGCACAGATTGGATGGCATGTTTAATTTTGTTGTACTTGTTACAATGACAGTAAAAATATTCTATTCTATTCTATTCTATTGTCAAATTGAAGGTCTTCAGTCTTGATCCGACAGGTTTAATCTCTTCTTCTGTGAATTTCAACACAGATTTCCAAGGATGTAAAATCATCCAAATGACATAAAGACATAAAACCTCTAAGAGCAGCTTTAAAATATGGATATACAGTTGATTTTTGCATCGGGATAAAAGAGAAAACCTTATTTTGATATTAAACTGGCTCATTTGTCCCTGTGACAGATATTTGTTTCCTTGTGCTGGTGACAGATTTTCATTTGTGTTTTCCCATCATGCCTCTGTCTCCCAGTAGCATATGCGGAGTCCCATTTGGATGAAAGGCTCTGGAAGGCAGCGAGTCTAAGACGACTGTAATAAGTGCGATTGTGTGGCAGTGACTCACCCTGAGTCGTCCGAGTCGCTGCTGGTCGATTCGTTGGCGTTCTTCAGTTTTTTTATCCAGAGCAGCTGAAGCTCTCTGCTGGACGCCGCAAACAGATACTGACTGCCATCCTCCAGTCTGACACACAACAACACAACACAAAACAAACACAACCGGCTAGTTTATGACACAACCAACAGTTTACATTCACACAATACAACCGACAGGATCTTTAGTCTTTATTCAACAGGAGTTTTCAACCGTCCTTGTACTTTAGGTCCCAGTGTTTGCACACAAACTAACCGTTTTAATCCATAAAGACCCAGTGGTACTTTTGGGTCAGTTCCCAAATGAATTTTTCTCTGTTTTTAGCCTTTCTTAAGTGATTCATCCTCATTTATTCTGATATTATGCTCTGTATTTTTAATTTTTTGGACAAAATCAGGTATTTCCCCTTACTTAATTCACTGACCATGTACATTTTCATAAACGCTCAGATTAAAGTTGAGGGTAATTATATCAGAAACACAGAAAACTGTGTCTTTTTCAGTAAAATCTGTCCCTAACTGAACTTAAACCCACTGTGTCCATCCACTGTCATTGATCCAACTCCATGGGTTTTACTGGTGAATCAATGTTGTAGAAGATGACGGTGTTTCCACGGTAACTACGGAGCATCCAAATGGGTCATATCTGATGACCACGAAAAGATGTCAAACTGCATTTTACATCAATTATTTCCATGTATTGATAGGATTAGAGGATCAACAGGTATTCAACAGTTTAGATCAGTAGATGGTTTTGGTCGACAGTGGATGTTTGGGTCTTTAAGGGTTAATCCTGTTTTAAATAATTCATTGTGAATCTTCTGAGTCAACTCTGTTCTGGTCTTATAATAAAAATAAATATGATTAAACTGGTGGAAGTGTTTCCCTTGGCTGGAAAAAGCTGCTTTTCTTCCAAATGAGACATCACATGACAGATGATGAGCAAAGACACTGAAAGGTGTCACATCGCAGATACCTCATCGACGTAGGCGAGGAGCACGAAACAACAACACACTCTGATCTAATCATTTACAGTCAGTCAAAATCCTGCATCAGGCATCTTCAATATGTCTTCAGTCAGTGTAAACATCAGAAAACTTCACTCATTTGGTGAAATATTCATCAGATTTTGTCACACCTTGTGCTAAAGATGATGATTTCAGATACTTTTAAAGCCATACCATATGTTTATGTGTCTTACATGAGTTTGAAGGTGTTTTCTTTCTTCCTGTTGTAGACGTTCTCTCTGCAAACGGCTCCTGTTGTGTTGATAGGAGGCCACCTAGAGGCCTTCTGTGGAAACACACACTGCTTTAATACACAGCACATTTAAACGCCTGCAATTAAACAGGGTTGAAATGCATTTCAGATAAATGTCAGTATATGCTCTATTTCATCAAAGTAACCGAGACGCTGGGCTCTTATCTTTAATAATTTATCCATCTTTTGTTAGGTTGATGTGTACATTGAGTTTTAGTTAAAAAGGTGCTATTATTGCAGTGCCCTTCAGTCGTTATCTATAAGCTCTGAAACACCTTAAACAAGCAGCGATAACATCCAACAGCGTTAATTACTCCTTATTCCATTATCTATTATTATTATTATTATTATTATTATTATTATTATTATTATTATTATTATCATGCTGAGTTGAGTAACAATAATGTGAATGACACACTGAGCAAAAATAGAAACACCCCATGTGACCCTACATTTTTCAAAGCATTAGGTGTTGCTCAATATATCAAATTATACTCAGTTTATTTAGTTGATCACCGTGGTACAGATCAGTGTCTGTTACAACACGATAGAGGCGTCTGGCATTCAGGGACATTCACGTGGACACGGTGGGGGCCGCTGAAACAAATCACCACTCAGTGTGTTGTGTCCACCGTTGGCGTCACGTAGAGGACACTGATCTCATGAAATCGCATTGTATGTCATGCCGGTTCTTATGGCATCTGGTGTGCTATACGTATGCATTTTCATCCTTATGTGTGTTATTCAACGCCATTTGATCGCGTGTCAATTTACGCCTAGATCTCCGGTTCACTTAACCCTGTCAGTGCATGGTATTTAACGCAGCGTGAACATACACGTGGAAAGCTTATAAAGCGTACGTATAACACGCCAATTAAAAGTGGCGTGTATATTTATGCAATTTCATTATATCACGTTACGTAGAGACCCGTTGTCCTCTTCAGTCATCTGTGGTCTGTAGAATGTTCTTCCACCCGTTTTCCAGGGCATCATCTCTGCATCGTCTCATGCCAATGCCATGTTCCCACATGATTTGCTCCATCTGTGTCATGGTGACATGTGATGACCTTTGACCTTTTGAGGTATCCTTTTATTGTCCCCAGTATAAGGAGTGTCTGAGTCCTGGTAACCCTATCTGAGCAGTGTCTGGACCTGACACACCTGTGATATGGGTGGAGTCACTGAGGAAGTGTTCACTCGCAGACATGGACACAAAGTTTGTTTACAAATGAAGAGAATGAACCATGTTTTACAATTACACGGCATCATGAGCTCATTCTGGACCATGCATCTCGGATTACATAAATACTGTACATGGGGTGTTTCTATTTTCGCTCAGTGTAACATTTGTTTGGATCAACATGTGTTTATTCAAGTCATATATTTAATGTGAGTGTGTTCAGTGGTTTGGTTTTCCATGATGTTCTTACCTGAGCTGCAGCTTCTCTGTCCGTGAACAGACTCAGTGTTTCTCCTCGAAGAACAGCGAACACCTCGTCCCACTTCTCCAGACCCTGAAACAATGAACATGAGACCAAAGAAGATCTGAAGTTCATCCATAGACTTCATCTAAATTTATACTGTTATTCACTGCCCTTCATGCACCAAACTGTGGTTGATTTAATGATTATAAAACCACATATTATTATTATTATTATTATTATTATCAATAATAATAACATTATTATGAATAATAATAAATAGAATAAAGCATATTCAATGACAGTAAATATTCAACATATTTATTGATGATGTGTTTAATGTGTAGAACATCTAATAACCTCACCTGTTTCTGTTTCAGTTTGATCTCCAACATTCCGTCCATTCTGATTGGCTGTCCATCTGTTTCCTGTTGCATCAGTATTAGTCATTACATCCACTCATTTAAATATGAACTGATGATAAAACAGCAGGTGACAGGTTTTACCTCAGGTTTAGAGCTGGTGATGTTCGGCTCCTCCTCCTGTCGATCTTCCAACGTCCGTCTCTGCTCCACAGGCGAAGAAGGAGGGTGGTCATGTGACTCCTGATCTGTGATTGGCAAAGTCAAGGACTCAGGTAGCATCACCTGTTGAGCAGCAGCATCAGTTTGTTCACTGGTAGATGATTGTTTCAGTGACTGAAGCAGAGAACGTCTTACTGCAACCGGAGGAGGAGGGGGTGGTTCTGAAGGAGCTGTGAGCCCTCTGGTTGGTGGAGGGTGGTCATGTGACTCATCCTCTGAGATTGGTGCAGTCGAGGAATCAGGTAGCGTCACTTGTTGAGTTTTGGTTTGTTCGATGGACAGTGATGGTTTTAGTGATTCAGGTGGAGAACACCTTCCTGTGACTGGAGGAGGAGGAGGTGGCTCAGAAGGAGCAGTGAGACCTCTGATTGGTGGAGGGGAGTCAGGTGTGGGCGGGGCTACCTGGGACTCCGATTGGAGGCCAAAACCTGTAGAGGAAAGTCTGGGTTTTGGAGCTATAGGGGGTTTCACTCTGGGGCGGCTATCAGGTGAGGAGGAGGCGATGGTTGGAGGGGACTGGACCGGTTCGGGTGAGGAGGGAGGAGGAGACGAGTCCATCACGACTCTGACAGGGACCAAGTCTCTGGTCCGACTCCTTCTGGTCTTCACTGCAGGAGGACTTTCAGCCGGTTCTGTCTGAGGTGGGCTTTCAGACGTAGATCTCAAAGGACCATCAGTTCTGTTCCCGGTTCTGTCCATTCTGTTCCCGGTTCTGTCCATTCTGTTCCCGGTTCTGTCCATTCTGTCCCCAGTTCTGTCCATTCTGTCCCCGATTCGGTCCATTCTGTTCCTGGTTTGATCCATTCTGTCCCCAGTTCCTTCCATTCTGTTCCCGGTTTGGTCCATTCTGTCCCCGATTCGGTCCATTCTGTTCCTGGTTTTATTCTCGGTTCCTTCCATTCTCTTCTCGGTTCCTTCCATTCTGTTCTTGGTCCGGTCCATTCTGACCCCGGTCCGGTCCATTCTGTCGGTCCAGTCCATCTGTCTGAAGCTGCTGCCTCTGCTCATGGACATCCGTGGGGTTTTGGGATCTGACGGTTTTCTCCTCAGTGATGTAACTCTGACTGGAGGCCTCCTGTCCTGAAGGTCCTGGTTTCCATGGAGACCTCCTCTCTTCTCCTTCTGTGGTGAAAACCAAACAGTGGGGTTCTGGTCTCATAGATCTCCCATCCATCTGTTTTGTGAAACTGTGTTCTCACCTGTGTTGTGTTCTGCTGCAGTGTGATGAAGCGGTCGCTCTGGGCCTGGATCATGGCCTCCAGATCCTCCTGCCTCTTCAGCAGCTCCATCACATCAGACACCGACTCCTGACATAATGATAACGATCAGCTTTATTTCCAACATAAGTAGAAATAAAATACAAAGGTGAACAAAAGGTCAACACAAACCACACATTTAAACAGAACACTCCAGAATATTGAAGGCAAAAAGTCAATCTACAACAGAAAAGTCACATGATGTACAACCAGTTTAGTGTGGCTCCTCAACAACACTTTATGTACGGAACAGAAAAAAAAAGAAGAAACTGAGCTTATAGAACAGAACAGAATAGAAAAAAATAGAATAGAATAGAATAGAATAGAATAGAATAGAATAGAATAGAATAGAATAGAATAGAATAGAATAGATCTTTATGGTCACTGTTAGAGGAACAATGAAAATCTGTTGAGCAGCAAAAACACTTAAGGTGTAAAAAAGACTTCAAAAAAATCACACAAAATACTGAGAAATATTGGCAATGTACAAAAACTACAGAGATAAAATATTAAATATACAAATACTACTAAAATACTACTAACTACTGCCAAAATATACAAAAAGCTAACTCTACACTGAAGATAAAATTACATACAACATGTAAGGATATATACAGGTAATAAGGTTAGGTTATTACGATAGGTCTGGTCTGATCCAGAACTTCTGCATTTCACACATTCATCCCACGGGCCCTATGTTTGACACCACTGCTTTAAAATCTGAACCCTGTAAATATGACAGGGTTCGTACACATATTCAAGGTCAAAGGAAGCCACTTGGCATTCTTCAGACACACTTGCACCAAGCCAGAGAATAAGATAAAAGTGTACCTGTAGTCGACCTGAGAACATCTTCTGATTTTCTTTTTTGCCATTCTTTTTATTTTCTTTTTCTAAATGTATCACCTCTCTGTAAGTAGCTTTGGTTTAGCATGTAACCTGGCAGAGTTAACATTAAAAATAAACAAATTACATCACAGAGTTATAATTGCAGGCACTTAAACTAAAATTCAAGCACTTTTCAGACCTTGAAAACACAACATTAAAATTCAAGTATTTTCCAGGATTTCAAGCACCAGTACGAACCCTGATATGACCTTTCCTCAGTATGATCTAAACCAGTGTGAATGTAAACTTCTCACAGTGGTCATTCACCTTGACATTCATGACCATAGTGCTGCTGTTCATGGTTTCTTTTATGGATGTGTTGTTTTTTTTTGTCGTTTAGTGAAAGTCTGGGCCGTATTTTGACCGTGTCTGCATTAATAGATCTTGTCTGAAACCCCTATTTTTTTGTTTTTACACATCTGTGGATGAGACCACCTGGGTATTCCTTGTTTCTCCATAATCATGTGCAGACGTACCCCATAGTCCTCCGCTGTCAGAGTGTTTTCGTAGGTGCTCAGCCAGTGTTCGGCTTGTTCCAGTTCTCTCTTCAGGACCAACATCTGCTGAGCCTCCTCATACTGGAGTCTGGTTTCCTCCCAGAGCTTCTCCACCTTCAGCTCCAGCTCCTCCAGCTCATAGACACGACTTTCAACCTGCAATGGAAACGGAGACGACAGGTTCAGATGACACTCCACCAAATACCTACACTGAAAAAATGCACGTCATTAGCCTCGTAGCATAATCATACACTCAGGGTTTGTACACATTTTTCAAGGTCAAATTCAAAACATTTTAAGGGTCATTTTCAAATTTTTCCCAGCACACACACCTTTAAAAATCCATATCTATAGGAATACATATACTCCTGCTTATTTTTTCACTTTTTATCACAATGATGTAAACAGTATTATACTATAAGCATCTAAAACTATGTTTCATAATATCAAAAAATTTAGAAATTAAAGGAAAACACAAAGTTTTATCCAAAAAAAGGGACACACTTGTACAAACTCGCATCAAGACAAAGATTAAGATAAAAATGTGCCTGGATTCTACCTGAGAACACCTGCTAATTTTATTTTTGATAAAGTTTTGTTTTCCAAAATGTATCACCTCTGTAAGTAGCTTTGGTTGTAACTGCAAGCATTTGAACTGAAATTCAACCACTTTCAGACCTTGAAAACACAACATTAAAATTCAAGCATTTTCAAGTATTTCAAGCACCTGTATGAACCGTGTACACTACTGATCCACTATGTGGACAAAAGTATGTGGACCCGTTGGATTCAGGTGTTTCTTTTCTAACAGGGGTCTGGGATACAAAACAATAATGACTAATGTCGGAATATAGTTTTATATTATGGGATAAATATCTTTGCATTGGTTAGTTTAGGTTAAATTCTTACCTTTGTTTCCAAAATGTCTCAGAGATGGTTTTTACTGAATTTCTCTCAATATATTTTTTCTATCCATGACTATGATTTTAAATGTTCTACCTCTAAATTTCAAACATATTTTTCATGCTCTGACTGTAAATAAAAATTTGATGTTTCTATGTCTGATCCTCATGAACAAGACATCTTACAGCTGTAGACATGATGTGTCCCAATATTTATGTCCATATAGTTTATAAACATCAATATTTCCTTAAAGTTTAATGGTAGATTTTTCTTCCTCGGTGAGATGTGAAGAAAGTAGATGGTTAGTTGTGGCAGAAAATTATTATTTACTGTCAGAGCAGGAAAAATATTTTAGAAATTTAGAGAAAGAACATTTAAAATCATAGTCATGGATAAAAAAAAATGTAAAAAAAAAAAAAAAAAAAAAAAAAATCAGTGTTGTTGATTTGTTTTGGGTGTTTGTTGCTTTTATTGGGTTCTTTTGAGTTTTTATGCCTGAAATAAAACATTCATTAATTCAAACTAATAAGTAACTTAACTAATTAACTTGTATTTCTTGTACATCTGTGACATTTTCAGATTTGTGACTTGGCTTTAGCTCCTCTGACACTGTTCTTCCTCAGTTTGCAGGAGTTTTCCGGTGCATGTCCTGTTCTTACCTCATGGGACATGTAGTTTCCGTCCTCCATCAGGCGCCTCCCTTCGCCTTTCACAGCCTGTGATTTGCTGAGCTGTCTGTCGATCTGGACTCGGTATTCGTTGTGTTTTTTAATCAGCTGGTCCAGGTCGGTCGCCTCCAAACCCAGAGGATCTACTCGCAGCAGAGACAGCATTTCCTTCAGCCATGACCTGGACAGAGGTTCCATTCATTAATGTTGTTGATGTTGTTTATTGTTTATTCTAGTGTGCAGTGTTTGCTGTTGATGGTAATTTTGTTTTCTTAGTACTGCTTATTATTAGTGTTGTTGTTATTATTGTTATTACTCCATTGTAATTATCATTAGTAATTTTACAATTATTAAACTATACATATATATAACATAATTACTTTTTTATTATAATTTATTATTATTACTACTTTATTATTTCACTACTATTTCATAGCTATTGTTACAACTATTTTCTTTCCTTTTTCTCTTGTAATATTTCTTATATGTGTACATTCAGTGTTGTGCGGATATCGGATCCTTAGAGAGGGCTCTGTCCAAGCGATTAATAAAGTTCTATCTAATTTAATCTAATCTAATCTAATCTAATCTAATCTAATCTAATCTAATCTAATTTAATATAATCTCTAAACCTTAAAGTAAAACTGTATGCGGGGTTCCTACAGGTTTCTACAAGTTAAATGTAAGACTTTTTAAGACCTTTTTAAGACTTAGAACAGAATTTAATGCCCATTTCACAGCTGTTCCCCTCCACTTGTGTCAACCAACTCGAGAATGATCTTTCTTTCCAACCAGGCATTATTAAATTTGCACTTCCCATGGTTACTTTTCACTTGAGAGCCGTTCCCTTAAAGTTCCCAGTGTCAGTTTTCTCAGGCGACTAACGGCTGCATGTGTGTTTGGCTGAATGTTCTGTGATCATTTCTCACCGGGGGCCGCAAAGTTATCAATAATTACCTCCGCCAAGGAGGTTATGTTTTTGCCAGGGTTTGTTTGTTTGTTTGTCTGTCTGTTTGTTTGTTTGTCTGTCCGTTAGTGTGCAACATAACTCAAAAAGTTATGGACAGATTTGGATGAAATTTTCAGGGTTTGTTGGAAATGCGATGAGCAAGAAATGATTACATTTTGGTGGTGATCGGGGGTGGGGGGGCCCACGAGGGGGGCGCCACTGATCATTAGTGTGCAACATAACTCAAAAAGTTATGGACAGATTTGGATGAAATTTTCAGGGTTTGTTGGAAATGGGATAAGGAAGAAATTATTAAATTTTGGTGGTGATCGGGGGTGGGGGGCCCATGGGGGGGGCCACTGATCAGCCTTGGCGGAGGTCTGCGCTCTCCGAGTGCTTCTAGTTGGGTTCTAATTTCAGTATAAATTGTCAAGTTGGAACAGGTGGAACTCAGCAGACTAACATTACTTTCTTTGCATCTTGGACATTTCCCAGACACATTTAAACACAGTACAGTGAACAAGTTTACGGCACCATAACTTGAGACCTACCATATCAAACTCAATACCTTTTAAAGACTTTTTTAAGGTATTAAATGCAGATTTGTAAATTCAAGACTTTAAAGACTTTTTAAGACCCTGCAGTAACCCTGTGTATGTGTCTGTGGATGGGACAGCGGACAGGCTCAGATGACCCACATGAGTTCAGTCCACAGTCCCAGGTACTTCTGGACTTCTTCAGCCTGGCCCAGTCTGCTGCGGCGCTGGCTGGCTTTGTGCTGGATGCTGGTCCAGAAGGAGTCCAGTTCGTCCAGTCTGTCGGACACAGTGGCTCGGACCTGAGGCTGCCGTCGAATCAGAGCCCGACCCTCCCCTCTGCTCCGGTCCACCTCCTCCGAGATCAGGATCAGGTCCCTCTGGAACAGAACACAGGACGTGGATTTAGGATTTACATACATTTCTGCATTTAGCGTCATTCAAATGACTGTAAGTGCTGAACCATCCTCACTATAGACAGAATCTAAATGTCATCTTTTATCTGAGATCGGGTTCTTTCTATTGGTCTAGAACACATTAGGGTGGAGGTCTGCATTGGCTGAGGGGGAGGGGTGAAAGTGGGCAGAGCAGAGAGCAGCAAAGTGCAGTTGGTAAGAGAGACATGGAAGATTTTTATTAGTTTTATCAGCATTTTAGCGAGGGTTTTAGTGGTGAATTCTTATAAATAATTGTATATAACTGTGATAGTGCTGTTTTGGAGTGTTCTACTAGTGAGTTTTATTTTCGAGTTTTGTAGGGCTTTTTTTGCCTTTTCTCACTGTTTTTATCTGTATTTTTATGGTTTGTATAGTTCATTGATAGTTCTATTTTAACTGTAAATATTCTATAAATGTCTCTCTCTCTACATATATATATACAAGGGCTGTTCAATAAGTTCATGGCCTCACCCAGAAATACTGGTTGTTATAATACAGGATGTTACATTCTTTCGTGATGGGATAGTGATGCTTGAACATCGATGGACCAAGTGCATTGCTGTAAATGGAGATTATGTTGAAAAATAAAATATAAATTATCAGTCTGTGTTGTTCTGTTCTGGGTGAGGCCATGAAGTTATTGAACGGCCCTCGTATATATCATATCATAGTTCTGAGTGGTACCTCTAGCGCCTCATGTTGTCTCAGTAGAGTCTGGATGGAGTGCAGGTCATGGTCCTGGTCCTCAGAGTCCAGAACTGCCTCCTTCTCAGCCATCCAACCCTTCAGTTCGTCCACATCATGATTAAACTGATGAACCTCACGTGCAGAATGCAGCTTCTGTAAAACAGGACAAACCAGAACCTTCAGCGTCTCTGCAGATGGGTCTGGGTCCACAGGCATAACGAGGACCAGGTCTGAGTGCAGACCTGTTCTCTGGTCCTGATGCAGCTGCTCAGCTCGTCCCACAGCCTGCTCAGAGCGTCATCCCTCCTCCTGGCCTGGGCGTCCTGCTGCAGGCCGCGACCCAGCTGTTGCACTGCAGTGAGCCGGCTTCGACCGAGACCGGAAACCTCTGAGACCAGAACCTCCAGCTTCTTCTGCAGAACCTGCAGGTTTTAGTTGAATTTGAGTTAGTTTTAGTTGGAGCTGCCAACATTAGAAAGGTTTTAGTCCTGTCGCTGTTGTATTTTTATTATGTCTCAGTTCCAAGTGTATTTTAACTATTTTTTACTCTCTTTGATGTGCTAGTTATTGTACATTTTGTGTTGCAAAACTTGTATTGTACTTGTCTGTGTTTAGGTATTTTAACTTTATGTTTCAAAAACTGTATGTTTATAGGCTTGTGCTACCTTTTAGAGTGACAATTCAACATCTGTCCAGTTACTGCAGATGAAAAACAGCCATTATGTTCACTCTAGTTGCTTTTCCATTGGACATCTGCGCAAAGCTTTACCGATATTTACTAAATGTCGAAAAAACATAAGTGCGTAATGTAGGTTGTTCCCTTAAAACACAAATGCAGTGATTTGTTTATTTATTATCACGAGATGTCACGAGAGGTCATTCCATAAACATGGCAATGAATGTAAATATTACATTGATTTACAGATATATAGTACTCTATACTCTATAGCAGGGGTCCCCAACCCCTGGTCCCCGGACCAGTACCAGTCTATGGATCGTTTGGTACTGGGCCACAAAGAAAAAAAAATTTGTGGTTAATATTAAAGCTATTTTTTCCATTAGTCTTGCTGAGATTCTATTTTGAAAAGCAACCGTTTCCGCCCTTGCCTCAACCACTCTTGACTTTTGCACACCATTTCATGAATCAGTAGAAACACAAGCTAAAGAAATGAGCCCAAAACAAAATTCACTGGAGAACTTTTTCAGGAAGAAACGATGAAACGACGGGGCTGCAAAAGGATCACAGACTGCCTGCAAACACAAACCTGCATTTAGAAGGAAATATCCCGATTCCTGCAGGTTCATCGCAACAGGTGACACACAAGTGCCACAAATACGATGCATAATTTGCTGTGACCAACTAGTTAATGAGCATGAAACCCTCAAAACTGTTTCAGCACATCGATCCATGTTTGAGACAACTTCAAACCTCTGTGCATTCTGGATTAAAGTCAAAGCAGAATATGTGGATCTCGCCACAAAAGCCCTGAAAATCCTTCTGTTTCCAACCTCATATCTTTGTGTGTCTGGGTTTTCTGCGATGACAGTTACACAGAGTAGACTGGATCTACGGAACACACCTGGACTGTGTGTCTCCCATCAGCCCCAGATGGGACCATCTAGTTGAAGGGAAACAAGTCCAGGGTTCTACTGATTCTGCATTAGGGTGAGTTGATATTCTACTGTAGAATCATTGGAATTGCCTGATACACAGTGTAAGTGTTTCAGATCACATGCTCTGAACTGTTATTGGAACCCCCACACCTCTACCCGGTCTGCGGAAAATTTTCATGCAGGAAACCGGTCCGTAGTACAAAAAAGGTTGGGGACCACTGCTCTATAGTACTCCATCTCATACTATATTAAAAAATGATTGGGTTTCCTCATGTGTCCTGTGTTTTAAACTCTTCTTCTTCTCTTGTTGTAACATCCATCGACATCGTTTTTTTTTTTTGTTCATGTGGCTCTAGTTGTGAAAAAAAAGGTCTTTCCAGTGCTTTTTTGCGCAGTATACCAATTTCACTATGCCCGAAAAACTACCTCTTGCCAGTGCAAAAACTTTTCATGAAAAAATGAGAGTTTTGGCGAAATTGTCGTTTTTCCATTAGGCAAATTTTTATGCGCAAGTTAAAGTGACTTCTGATGTACTTACAGCAATATGAATTATTGTACAATGTCCTTGTTAAATAAACCAATAAATAAATAAAATAAACAAGTGTATAAACAGTTTTAGTTTTATTCTACCTGGTTGAATTGAGTTGATTTATTTCGTTTTAGTGTAAATGAGAGTAAATGTGATGAAATGACCTCCACGTCCTCCAGGTCTTGTCCACAGTCCTCTGATTCTGCCACGCTCTTCTTGGAGGTCAGCCATGTTTGTAGTTCTTTGGCCTCTCTGTCGAACACGTAGAGACGAAGCTGATCTCCCAGAGCGACTCGACGAGACGACGACAATCGGAGAAGAGACTCGTAGCATTCGAGGACGACTGGGAGACGTTCGCTGACCATGGGACTGAAACAGACGAGAGGTGAAGAGGTCAATGAAAACTGGAACATGAGTTTAAAAAAGAAAACTAAAACAAACAAAACAGTTTCATCTTTCATCACATTTCAGGTTCAATAACATGAGAAAATGTGTTTTTATCCTGAAAATTAGACAAGTCAAACTGTTCAATATTTTTCATTTATCTGTGAAATATGAAAATACAGGTTTGTGTATTTGTTTATGTGATAGTATTAAAACACTGAAACTAAAAAAAATCTACTGAAATTCAGCATTTTCAAATGAGATGAAATAATCTTAACCTATAAAGACTTCAGTGCAACTTCTGTGTAGTCCCCAAATACATTTTTCTCTTTATTTAACCTTTACTTAAGTATTTATCATCATTTATTATAATATTATCCTCTGTATTTTGTTTTTTTTCCCCACTGTAAATCATGAATTTTCCTATATTTAATTTAGATGCGCATGAAAACTCAAAGGTTATTATATCAAAATGTGACTTTTCCATTAAAATATCTCATTAACTGAACAAAAAAACAAGCCTCTACAACCTTACTTTGTTCATTTCTTTATTCATTTTGTTCATTTTACTGATTACTTTGGCTGTTTTTCTTCTTGTTTTGGCTATTTAATAATTTTTCATTCATTTTTATTTATTTTGTTGCTTATTTTCTTCATGTTATTATTGGGTAAATTTTATTTCCTTTTGTTCATTTTATTTTTTATTTCCTTCTGCTCATTTTGTTGCCTTTTTTATTATTTTCTTCTTCAGTTTGTGACTTATTTTGTTCATGTTACTGTATTATTTTGTTGATTTATTCATTTTGTTCATTTAACTGATCACTTTGGCTGTTTTTGTTCATTTTGTTGCACATTTTATTCTTTTTTTTTTTTCTTCATTTGAGTTCAATTTTGCTTTTTCTTCACATTATTTATTACCTTGTAAATGCTTTATTTATTTTTGTTCATTTTACTTATTATTTAATAGAAACCCAATGTGTCCATCCACTGTTATTGATCCAACTCCATGGGTTTTACTGGTGAATCAATGTTGTAGAAGATGACAGTGTTTCCATGATAACTATGGAGCCTCTGAAAGTCCAAACATGGTCATATCTGATGACCATGAAAAGATGAAGAACTGTATTTTACATTAATTATTTACATGTATTGATAGATTAGTGGATCAACAGGTATTAAACAGTTTAGATCAGTAGATGGTTTTGGTCAGCAGTGGATGACTAGGTGTTAAGGGATAAAAAAAAATTTGAACTCTCTTTTTATTGGACATTGCTTTTTTTTTTTACTTTATTTTCCTTATTTTACTACAAACATGGTTAAACATACGTAACATAAACAGCAGGATCAGGCAGTCACGGACATTTTTGCATTTTAACAACATAAAAACACAATAATAGAGCAAACCAGACCGATTAAACATGAGAGGAGAAAACAACAAATAGGCCATCTTGTTATTGGTTAAACTCTCATTCACACTAAACAGATACTACAAAAAAATAAATAAATAAAAATCCAAATAAAAGTATAAATGTTAAACATATAAATGCAGCTCCTTTGTTTATTGGATGTTACTAAACGTTGCCGTTGGTGTTGTGTGTCCTCACCTGTTGGGATGTCGCAGATGCTGCAGCGTCGCTCCATTCTCCTGCAGTTTGTCCAGCGTCCTCCTCTGGTTCTCCAACTCCACGTCCAAGGAGTCCAGTTTCCTCAGCAGAGCCGCTGTCGCCTCCTCACTCCTCCCACAGTCCTTGGACTCCAGCCCCGCCCTCTGCTCCTCCAACCACAGCTCCAGCTCCGACACCTCCGCACACAAGCACAACGTCATTTCATTCGGCTGATGTCGGTTTTCGATGTTACAGTATTTCTAACGTCCACAAAGTCTGACCTCTGAGAGGAAGGTGTGGATGCTGAGCGCCTCCTGCAGCAGCTTCATCTTCATCTCCACCTCCATCATCACCTCCTCGTGGAGGTGCTTCAGCTCCTCTAATCGCTCCTTAATGTCATGAGATGCAAAGTGTCGACCTCTGACCTGCCAGGGTCCATCGAACACAGTAACAGAACAAATAAATGACTTCTAATTAGGGGTGTTAGAAAATATTGGTACTGCAATATATTTCGATATTTCATTTCACAATACTGTATCTATAATAAAAAGTACTGTATCAATATTTCTAGGTATTTATTCAAATGCAGATATTGTGGAGGTTCATTTTTGTTTTTTGTTTTTCTTTATTCTTTATATCTTATTTATTATTATTTAACACTGTTGTATTAAATAATGGTTATTTGAAGCATCCTAAAAGCACTTTTTCTATCTGAGAGGCAGATGGTAGTTCCTTTGTTGGGATTGAACTAAAATAATGTTCCAATGTTAGTTCTGAACTAATAGAATATGAATATTTGAGCAGGATCTTAAACTGTAATGTCTGTAAAACAGAATTTCATTTTTAACACAGGAACATTTTGTGATATAGCATTAGATCCTGTTGTGATCAAATAAAAATGTGTTTAGTATTCGTGCAGGTTTCTAGTGTAATTCAATTCTTCCAGGAAATAATCATTTTAAAAAAAAGAAACAAACAAAAATATTGCCTTTTTTAACAGTATCATGATATATCACGATATATCGTGATATATCATATCGTGATCCTAGCATTGTGATTTGTATCGTATTGCCAGATTCTTGCCGATACACAGTCCTACTTCTAATCTGTGTTCTCTAAACTGGGTTTCTCTCACTAATCACTGTGTTTCTACACTAAACTGGTCATTGTTCTGTCATCGTCCCCTCAGTCACTGGTATATTTTTTATTTATGTAGCAATTTCAGACAGACTTCCTTCTTATTTATGTTGACTGTTAACCTGGAATCATGGAAGTTCCAGTCTCCACTCACTGGATAATTTGAAACTATTTGTTCCAAAGATAAGGACTGAACAAGGACAGAAGTCTTTTAGGTTTCCAGCTCCTGATGCCTGGAACAAGCTTCATTCTGAGCTCCATCTACAAACACTGACTCCTTCGACTGATTTTAAAGAGAGCATTCAAACTACAGAATCAAGGCTGTTGGTCTGTAAATATTTCCACTGATTATATATGGTTTTTCCTGTATTTTCAAATGCTTTTATTATTGTAAAAGTGTAACTTTGTGACTATCCCTGCCATCTTGACCAGGTCCCCACTGAATAAGATATCCCCATCTCAGTGGAACCAACCCGGTTAAATAAAATAAAATAAAATAAAAAATACACTTAAAACATGTTAACCAGCTCCTACCAGACCACGTCCCGCCTCCTGAACAGCCTGGACCAATGGGGCTCTACTCGACAGCTCCTGCATCACAGCCTGAGGAAAAATAAAGAATAGAGAAGTTTCATGTGACATATGCATACATTAAGTCTTGCTGCACGCGCATCTTGGAAGCAGAAGTCACGCCAAGTTCGTAGCGTGTTAAACGAAAACATGGTGGAATAAAACCCGTACCTTTGGATGGACCTGCTAAACTCTGTGTGCCGTTTATTACTTAGCTTTCACCAAATACAAGTTAGGCATAAAAACTGCTCAGTTCCATTGGTGGCAGCGGTGGTTCTGTTCTGCTGACCGTTGTTTATAGTTATTACCGCGGTTAGCATAGCTTCTCAGTGTAGTTAGCCTGCGTGCCTGTTGCGCTTAGCGGCGTGGAAAAAAAGAATTGTCATCATGTGGTACGGTGATGAAGACCCCTTTAAACCTACCAGGAGGGCTTCCCCTGGACTATCACCTATAGAGACAGAGTGATTGTGGATCTGCCTGCTCCCTTTGAGTTTCCTCAGCTGGGTGAGGCAGATGGAAGTGGCAGTCGGAGCTACGGCGGGCGGCACCGGTGAGTTCAGCTGGAGCTGGTGACAATACTCCCCACTCGTCTGAGCAAGTCTGCTTTTCTACTATGGGACAGCCTTCCCCATGCAGTCAAGTCAAATTATGCGGCCGTGAAAGAGAAGATGGGATCGGCTTTTGGACACAGACAGTTAATGGACCGTTTTAGAGCTAACATACCGGCTCGTTCACAAGTTCCAGGGGAGTGCCTGGAGGTGTATGGCTGATGTGAGCCGGCTGGTAGCTGATACTCTGCTTTTGCCTCTGAGTTGCATGAGCATCTTAATGACGTCACTGTTGTTAGTAAACATTGAAACTCATCTATAACATCCCACATTTAGAGTATGTGCAATAACTGCTCATGAGATGTACCCAAAGGACTGACACATGTATGTTTTACATTGCTACCCTTTGCACAATTTTTATACTTACATTCTTGCTTTTACTTTTATATTTTTATCTTGTTATATCTCTATTTTATATTACTATGTATATTGTCCACTTTTGCACATTTTATTGCACACTGTCTTATTTCATATTTTCTAATATATGTGTATATTCTACTAATTGCATTGCACAACCTCTGTAATGACAGTAAAGCGTATTGTATTCTACTGTATTGTGTTGAATTCTATTCTATCGTATTCTTCTATATTGTATTCTATTCACACTTTAACTGCATTACAAAATGAGTACTTGTATTTGACGGGAGTACCTGGTGTTTGTGCAGTAGTTGTTGGGTGGAGCTCAGTGAACTTCCCAACTCTGCACCAACAATGGAGGTCAGTCTGTCTCTGATCCAGACCACCTCCTCCTCCTGGTCTCTGTAGAACTGGAACAGAACCTGCCAGGCCTCCAGGGTCTCCCTTCGATTCTGCAGGGGCTTCGCCAGACTGTTGTACCTGCACAGGAGTCATGGATAAACAGTGTCCGCTGAGTTTGTGCATCTGTATTAAAGCCACAGCTTTTATTGTGAAGTTTCTCTGTGGGTTTTAGTGCCATCTGACCTGTTGATGCTTTGAGCCACTCTGGTTTGGATCTCCTCAGCCAGGAAGTTTCCTTCAGAGTGCAAAGTCTTTGCTGTCTCCATTGAACCCTGGTAAAGTCAAATTAAAATAAGACAAATACAGAATGGAATGTTTTTAAGCAAAAACACCAAAATGTCACTTGTTTCATTTACCCAGATGAACAGGTGCACATGAATAAAAACCAAAAACATAATAATAATAATAATAATAATAATAATAATAATAATAATAATAATAATAATAACAATAATAATAACAATATGGTAATTGATAAGTTACCAAAAGGATTCACTGACTAATCAGACAATAATCAAAAAATAAACAGTAAATTAATCCACCAAAAAACTAATTACAGCCCTATTTTTTAGCGAAGTACAAGTATCACAAGATGGGGGCACTTTCACAATAAAAGCCCTGTTAGGAAGTAAATGGTGTCCATTCACTGAAATGGAACTTTAACTTTACTTTTGTTCTAAATATGAAACATTTCTATTTATAAAACAAAGTGTATAGAGATCTGCCCCCTTCTGCAGCTCAGAGAAATAAAGAACCCCAACATTTACAGTGGAGATACCGTCATCATTCATTTATTCGTGTGCATGGACCCGGGGTTTTACCTGGAGCCGGTCTCGGTATCCGTCCACCTCCTCCTCTAGACCCTGCAGCGCCTTCAGCAGGCGGCCAACAGACGCCAGGTCACTTCCACAGTCCTCATTAGTCAGTTCTCTCTCAACTGACCCCACCCACTGCTCCATGTCATCCAAAGAACGCTGGAACTGCAGAGCCTGGGGAAAAAAAAACATGTGTTACATACAGTTTCAATTCTATTTTCCTTTTTTGTTTGCTTTATGACTTGAAATTTAAGGCAGGTTGTCATTTACCTTCTCTGCATCCATTTATTCTACTCTATTTATTTTACCTTAAAGAGGAACTATGGAAGAGTTTACCGTTTTGGCTCTTCTTCACTGTTTTTGTAGCATTTTTCTCTATGGAGCTCCTCCTACAGTCTCAAAGTACATATTCATTGTGGTAAAACCCACACCTAACCCTCCCCCTCAGACCATGTGTGTTTGTTTTCAATGAAGCCAACGATGGGAAGGAAATCCTTGGAGCGATGTCTTCTGAGGTGGGAAACTTCATATAGAAGTTTAACCATGTGTATATTTGTGTAGTTTTATGTGCCATAAACAAGAGATTAAGGAAGATAGATAAAAGGCTAATGATCGTTACTGTATAATGATGTCGTATGTGTTTTCTTAGCTTTGCCTATCACAGGTGAAACATAAACTATTTATAAGATTTGACAATATATTTACTACATTAGCTGACATAGCACTGTTTGGTAAATAAAATTGACGAGGGTAAGTTGTGAGTCAGAATGATTGTATTTGACCTTTGGTTGTCATTCAACTGGAGCTCAGAAAAGATGAGTTGACATAAAGATTACAGTTTGCACCCCTGCATTTTTTTTACTCAACATGTAATACACTCTAGGTACTCCTATCGATAACCTAAATGAGATACTGACAATGGTCCGTGTTTGACTCGTAGTGCCGTAAACAGCCGTTTCTTGCGAGAGACGAGATCTAGGCCAGTGGGAAGGTGGCAGGGAACTGGCAAGTGGTGTTTTTGGCCCTAGAGCCACTAGTGGGCTGAAGGAGAGCCTCCATTCAATCCCTAACAACACACTTAACCATCGCAATTACTTCAAAGCTGTTTTATTAAGGTCAAAATCTTGCAGAGTTCCCCTTTAATCTGCTGCTTCTTTCTTCTGGTAGTTTTTACATCTGAATATATTTAATTTCCTTTTGTGACACAGTCTGAATTCTCTCTGTTTGATCTGATACCCTTGTTTTTTTCCAAAGTTTCTCATCCATTCCAGGTGTAATTCAAACAGCAGTTAGAAATCCTCAGATCTGGGTGTTTCTCACCTGATACGCCTCCTGCAGTCGGTTTTTCTTCTCCTTGCAGCTGTGGATCAGAGAGTCCCAGTTCTCCGTCAACTCTCTGAGTCGAGGTTTAACCTTTACTTCAGATGAACGACAGTCAGACACCAGCTTCTCTCCTTCCTGAATAACACATCACACCCGTCAGATAATTTCTGTCCCAAATGAAGTGCAAATTTCAAACAGCTGATTGAGACTCCGCCTCCACCTTGCTGAGTGTGTCCACTCGGTATCGGTTCGCGAGGATCTCGGCCTCGAAGCTCTGATGTTTCAACAGTTTGGCCTGAAGGTTGGTTGGTTCCCTCCAGTTCTCATCCAACGCCACAGCATTACGCTCGTTCAGCCACACACACATCTGGAAAACACACACATTTAAGGCACTGATTGACCACATGTGACCAGTGATGGACGTCTCAGATTCTGTCTTTATATGTGATCCACGAAGGTTCATGTCATATGTAACACGTTGTGTGGGAGTGAAAGGAACATCATACTGTTAAAGTTCAGTCTGAGAGTTCAAACCTCCATTAAAGGTGTTTATTCAACCAATCCACACATATGAAAAAAAGCTGACCCTCTGCTTTTTTCGAAGAGAGAAAGAAAGAAAGAACCTCCTAAAATCAGTATGAGTGGTCCAGATGAATCAACAGCAGAATTTCAGTAAAGTGCAATGAAGCAGAACAGTAGAACCCAGTGGAGTCCAACAGAACACAGTGGACTTCAGTCCGGTACCTGGTAGCTGCCGGATAAGAACTGCTGAAGCTGCAGAGACTGATCCAGATCTCTGTGACGAGAGCTGCTCTGCTGCTGCAGCTGAGTCCACCTGGAGACAAGTAAACAGAGAAGAATCTGAAAAACCGGTGGACAAACAGGAGAACAGACAGAGGGACAAACACAGAGCTCCAGTTGAAGCAGATCCAGTTGACGGCATCACCAGTTCATGACAGCATCACTAGTTCATGACAGTGTTACCAGTTCACGACGGTGTTACCAGTTCACAACGGTGTTACCAGTTCATGATGGTATTACCAGTTTATGACGGCATCACCTATTCATGATGGCGTTACCAGTTTATGACGGTGTTGCCTGTTCATGAGGGCGTTACCAGTTTATGACGGTGTTACCAGTTCACGACGGCGTTACCAGTTTATGACGGTGTTACCAGTTCATGATGGTGTTACTAGTTCATGACGGTGTTACCAGTTCATGATGGTGTTACTAGTTTATGACGGTGTTACCAGTTCACAACGGTGTTACCAGTTCATGATGGTATTACCAGTTTATGACGGCATCACCTATTCATGATGGCGTTACCAGTTTATGACGGTGTTGCCTGTTCGTGACGGCGTTACCAGTTTATGACGGTGTTACCAGTTTATGATGGTGCTACCAGTTCACGACGGTGTTACCAGTTTATGACGGTGTTACCAGTTTATGACGGTGTTACCAGTTCATGATGGTGTTACTAGTTCATGACGGTGTTACCAGTTCATGATGGTGTTACTAGTTTATGACGGTGTTACCAGTTCACAACACTGTTACCAGTTCATGATGGCGTTACCAATTTATGATAGCATCACCTGTTCATGATGGCGTTACCAGTTTATGACGGTGTTGCCTGTTCATGACGGTGTTACCAGTTTATGATGGTGTTACCAGTTATGATGGTGTTACCAGTTCATGACGGTGTTACCAGTTCATGACGGTGTTACCAGTTCACGACGGTGTTACCAGTTTATGACGGTGTTACCAGTTCATGACGGTGTTACCAGTTCATGACGGTGTTACCAGTTCATGATGGCGTCACCTGTTCATGTTACCTGTTCACCAGCGCTCTGCTCTTGGTTCTAACAGCGTCAGAGTCGTAGTGCTTCTGTTGGATCATCATCTGGGCCAGTTTCTCCACCTGGTTCATCTGGTCCACCTGAGCCTCCAGAGCCTCCTCAAACTGAGCCTGTTTCCTCTGCAGAGTCTCCACCTCAGACACCGAGCTCTGAAACAAAAACATGAGAGACTTTCACCAGGAAAAATGAAAATCAGAGGAGGATCATGATGAACCTGAACTCACCCCGCGGTCCTGGTTGGACAGGAAGGCCTCCCTGTTACTGATCCAGCTCTCACACTGTTCTAAAGACGAGAGGAAGATCTGACAGACCACAGCGTGGATCAGAGCGGTTATTGCAATCAGAAAATATATTCTCATAAAGTCTCAACACATTAATCACAGCAAATATCAGGGGTTTTTTTGGGGGGGACTTTACAACTTTAAGTCTTTTACTTTCAAGAACATGTCAAATTCATTTTAGTTCAGGTTCCACATTCAGCCCAAGTTGATCTAAAGTGGGTTGGACCCGTAAAATAATAGCATAATAACCTATAAATAATATAAATGTTTCTCTTTTAATGTGAAAAGAGGAAGATTACATTATGAAAATGTGAATAACCTCAACAACCATTTACAACCTGGAATTTCTTAAGAAAAACAAGCGCTAGTTATAAATATAACTCCAGTTTTTTTTCTTTGTTTTCTGGCAAAAAAGTACAAATGCCATTTCAACAATATTATGACTCATTTACACATGTATATTACAACTCACAGATCACAGTGGATCTACAAATACACAAAACATTTAGTAACCAGCAGAATATTATTAAAACTTCACTTACATTTCTTGAGAAATTTCAGGTTGTTCATGGTTTTAGATTCCCTTTTTTTGCAAAACAATAGTTTGTAAATGTAAAAAATTTCATAATGTAATTTCCCTTTTTGTATATACACTAAAACAAACTAAAAAATGTTGTAGTTGTCATCATTTAGAGATTATGTTAATATTTGAATGGCTCCATCCACTTTTCCATTGTATTGAGCTGTAGGTGACCACTTTATTATTATTTCATTTATCTATTTATTTTATTTATTTTTTAAAAAGAAAGGAAAAAAAATAGTCACATTCATCTGGCGGGCCAGATTAGATCCTTGAGAGGGCCGCTTTTGACCCGCAGGCCATATGTTTGACACACTTGTTTTAGAATATTAACACCCTTGACCCATCATTTTAGTCTGACTGGTCAAGGAAATTAGAAATCTTGTACTTCAGTGGGCTTCTTTGCTAAATAAAGGATAAAATGAGACAAAATGGAACACACCATCATAGTATTTCATCAGATTAAACCCACCCCCTTCTCTCTGCTCTCACATAAGGGTTTTTCAGTTGTTACATCATGTGTGATATGTTGATAAAACATTTAGTGGTATGAAATGAATGCACATAAACTGTACAGCTCAGACCTCTGATTATGTAAATGTCTCTAGAGCTGGTTCCTGTTGGTACCTGCAGGGTTCGGGCCTGCTCCAGGACACTGCTGCGCCTCATCCAGGCCCGGTCCAGTCCAGCTTTGGCCTCCTCCAGCTGGTTCAGATTCTTCTGGATCTCTGCCTTTGAGCTGTGACCGGCCCGGATCAGTCTTTGACCAAAGTCCTGGACCGAATCGATCCGCTCGGCACGAGCATCGATCTCTGTCTGGAAACACAGACAGATCTGAGTGTTCACTGTGTAAAACACAGCAGACCTGGTTCCTGGAGACCACACCCACCTTCCAGTCCCGATGCTCCACGATGAGCTGATCCGCCTCAGACCAGGTCTTTGGGAGTCCCTTTTCTGCCATTTCACTGCTCTGTTTGAGGCTCCACTCCAGCAGGAGGCGCTGGTTCGCTTTAAACAGCTGTAGCTGATGAGCCTCCTGCAGCTTCTCCTTCCTGAACAAACAAACATGTAAACAAAATGACTCATCCAACACATTACACGATAATTACATAGAATTATGAACAGAAATCCACATCATCACAAAGTAAACAGCCTATATTTCTGCTACTACAGTCCTTCTACAGCTAAAGTGTAGTTCTGTAGTACAGTGTGGTTTATTGTTTATTCCAGTGTGCAACGTTTGTTTGTTGTTGTTGGTAATTCTGTTTTCTTACCGCTGCTTATTATTATTATCATCATCACTTTATTATAATTATCATTAGTAGTTTTGCTATTATTTAAAATACATACATACATACACACACTCACACACACACACATATATACACATACTGTGCATTTTATAACATAATTACTTTTTATTATTATTACTACTTTATTACTCATTTCTACTAGTACTTTCTAATATGCATGTGCCTGTTTTTTACTACTGTTTTTAATAGTTATTGCTCTTACTACTTTCTTTTCCTTTCTGTCTTATAATATTTCCTATACGCATACTTTCAGTGTTGTCCTGCTACTGGAACCTTCATTTCCTGAGGGTTCTGCCCAAGGGATCAATAAAGTTCTATTTAATCTAATGTAATGTAATGTAATCTAATGTAGTAGAAACATTTGAAACATCTGTATATGGTGCTGATATTAAACCCAGTCTGACCTGTTGTGAACCTCTTTGTCCAGAGCCTTCAGAGCTTTGTTCATCTCCTTCTGTTTGTTCTTCAGTTTGTCTGTGAGCACAGATCCAGACTTCAGCTGATCACAGATGTCTTTTTCCAGAACCTGAGGATGACAGTCCAACATAAACCAGTCTGTGTGTGATTGACGCTTATTGAGTATTGATTAATTTGTTGTTTAGTGTGACAAGTACAAACGTGTGACTGTAACGTCCAGTGGAAGTGTAGAAATTCCCTTTGGCTGCAGTTGTTTCTGCTCTTTTTATTTACTCTGACCATTTCTGGACTAACTATCTATCTATCTATTTGGGGAATAACTGAACAACTCCAGGGATCATAGCAGAATTAAAGGCAGTGATTTACTGAGGAAAGATTAGATTGTGACAGAAAATGCATTTGTCAAAAACATTCAACTTTTTAAGCCTACCATTATAACAGACCTAAATATCTTTATGTTATTTTTGAATGAAAGTGTCAGAAAATGTCTTTTTTGCCTTTTCTGCCCTGGCTAGCTCTCTACCCATAAATAGAAATAATTTACAGCTAAAGTACAACTATCAATGACCTTCACAAAATGGAAAAATACAGATGAAAACAGTGGGAAAAAAGGTAGGAAAAAACAGTGAAACTCAACAGAAATGTGGTAAAACACACACAAAATGCTGCTAAAACCTTTCTAAAACACAGCAATCATCCTGAAAGGGTTAAATATAATGTTCTGAATCAAAACCTTCCAGAAGTTCCAAATATGAAATGTTGTTTTGCTTTAATTGTGGGAAATTCATCCATACTCTGATAAAGCAAATATGAAACTGTGACTGAAACTCCAGGTTCTACTGTCGACCAAAGCTAAAGGAATGCAGGATTCAGATGCTGAGTCCGCCCACCTCACCTGTGACCTCTCCTGGATGACCCCAGCCTCTCTCTCGGTCTCCTCGTGTCGTCGAATCAGGTTCTCCACACTCTCCACATCGAAGCCATAGTCCTGACCCTGAAGCAGCAACATCTGGACAAAGACACACAGGACACATTAAAGGAACATGTTTGACTGCATGAGCGTCAAACTGACTTTAGTTCAGGTTCCACATTCAGTCCAATATGATCGCAATTGGGCTGAACAGGAAAATAATAACATAATTAATGCTCCAAACTTTTCTGTATGTTTTAGAGTGAAAAAAGTCAAATTACATGATGAAAATGTTTACATTTAAAAACTATCCTTTACAAAAGTGAAAATAACATGAACAACTTGAAATTTCTTGAGAAATATGGGTGCAATTTTAACAATATTTTTGCTTCATTTTATCATTTACATGTGCATTACAATGGCAGTGGATCTACAAATACACAAAACATTTAGTGACGGGCAGAATATTGGTACAATTACACTTGTTTTTCAAAAGACATTTCAAGTCGTTCATATTTGTTCAGGTTATTCACATTTGTTGTGAAAGGATAGTTTGTAAATGTAAACATAATCTTTTAATTTTACTTTTTTAAACCAAAACAAAGTGGAAAAAAATGGAGTTGTCATTATTTATAAGTTATTATGTTATTATTTTACTGGTCCAACCCACTTGAGGTTGAAATGGTTTGTATGTGGAACTTGAACTAAAATGATTTGATATCTTTGATTGGTAATATCTTCTCTTCATATAATTTTTGCATTTCATAAATTCATCCCATGGACCAAACTGGACCCTTTAGCGGGCCAGTTTTGGTCCATCGGCTGCATGTTAGAAACCTCTGCTTTACTGTTTTATCACTGCAGGAAGGGACTGATGTGTTTAAAGGCAGGTGAGACGACCAGACTGACCTTCTCATTGGCTCTGTCTCTGACCTCCTCCAGCTCTCTGATCAGACTGTGGACCACCAGCGCCCCCTGCAGCTTCTTCTTATAACTGCTCAGATCTACATGAAACTTACTCCACCTGTTGGAGACAGAAGGAACAAACAGCCCACACAGTTTGTTCATGTTCCTCAGAGACAGTGCACATGAATCCATTTAAACTCCTGTTAAATGTGTGTTTGGTACCTGTCGTTGAGCTGCTGCCTCCTCTGTCTGACCGTGTTCAGTTCTTCAGCACTTTGTCTCTTCTCCAGTCGAGATGCCAGTTTGTTGATGGCGGTGATGTGAGCATCGTCCACCGTCGCCTCCTACAGGGTCAGTTAACCCTTTAAGTATCACCATTATAAAAGCCTAGATTTCTTTATGTTGTTATTGCAATAAAAGTGTCAGAAAATTGTATTTTATTTTTTTCTGTAAGAACTTAACTTTCAATATCTGGCCAATAATTATCATTATTGTATGTAATAAATGCTTAAAAAAAACACTTGAATTTTTATCATATTTATTATGAAAAACTGTAAATGTTCATAACAAAACTATGAGATTACAGAAATAAACTTTTAACTATTTTCCATGAGTTCAAACATTTGAGTTTGTCTATTTATTTTATTTATTTGTTTATTTAGCAGGGACAGTACACATTAATGAACATTTCTGTAAATGTGCCAGTATTAGCAAAAAAGCTATTTTTCAACTGTTGTCCCTGGGTAAGATGTAAAGTGCCAGCATTCATAAAATTAACATTTTAAAAATTAACACACATTACATAGCATGATGTCTAGATCCTTGTGTCCATGTTCTTCTTCTTATTTTTCATTCTTTCTAGTCATTTGGATCCTGTGTGATAGTGTGCGTTCACTTTGTGTCTAGTTGTAGACAGAGCCTCTCATTTCACTGACAAAAACATCCATCATCTGATTAAAATACATACACTGCATTTGTGTATGAACTGGATAGACCTACATAGAGATTTACACATATATACAAATATACAGACATTTATAGAATATTTACAGCTAAAATACAACTATCAATGAACTACACAAACTGCAAAAATACAAATAAAAACAGTGGAAAAAGGTGAAATGAGAAACAGCAAAACCGACTAGTAGAACACTCAAAAACACCACTATCACTATTAAATGCAATTATTTACAAGAATTCACCGCTTAAACACTGCTAAACCTCACTAAAATAATGCTAAAAGTAATAAGTGTCTTACACTCACTGCACCCGCTCCAGTCTGTTACTTTCAGCTCGGCCCACGTCCACCCCTCCCCCTCAGCCAATGCAGACCTCTACCATAATGTGTAACAGACCAATGAAAGAACCCAATCTCAGCTAAAAGATGCTTTACCAATTTTGTCACTAGCGCAAACAGTTCAGCAGATGCGATAATCTGAATGACGGTGAATGCAGAAATGTGGCATCAGTGACACAACTGTCTTCAGAGGGTAAAAACACCTTCTCCATCTGCAGCTTTATCATACAGGTCATCTACAGGCAGTCAGTGGTGCATCTGATCAGTGATGTTTATTTACATTACCCTAAACAAACAACAGCGAAAAACCTAAAAGACTAAGAAAGAAAACTGCAAATCAATACAAAGCAAAATCCCATCTGTTCTTAGATTCATCCTGTGACTGAGAGTAAAAATGTCAAAACTCATAAAGAAAAACATTAAAACTGTATCATCAAACCAGATTGAAGTCGTGTCTGCACACAACTGGAATTTAAAAACAGCTAACAGACTTAATCTGTTTTTAAAACATGCAAAACATCAGTGAGAACTGTATGTGTTCTTGGATGGACAGAGTCACCGTGGCGACCAGAGTCAGATACTCACTCCTTCTCCTTTTCCTCTGAATTCAATGAGTTTCTTCAGCAGCTGAACTCCATGTTCATAATCTTTTCCAACATCTCCAACACTGATCATCACCTCCTGGAAGACGCACAGAACACAGTTTACCTAAAACTATCAACATCCTGTAAACACTCAGTCATGTTCATGGGCGGTCACAGTCCAACCTTCTGTCTGATCCAGGCCTCCACCTCCTCCACCTTCTGTAGAAACTCCAGAAAGTCTCTGTTGTCTTCCAGAACTTTCCCTCTGGTGGACACGGCCTTCTTCAGTTCCTCCCAGTGCTGCTCCAGGGTGGAGGTGCTTCTCCTCACCTCCTTTGACCTCGGGTGGTGAAGAGACACCAGCTCCTCCCCAGCCTGAACCACATCAGCATGGACACCATTAGAACCAATAACATGGGGGCACTAGTGAGATGGTAATATAGTAGGAAGCTGGAAAGTGTGCTCTGCAGAAATTTGTATTAAAACCAAGCTTTTGAGCGCTAATAACTGCGAAGACGTTCTCAGATAGATGCTATTCAACTTGACAAAAGTTGTTTTAATACATTTTGCAAATGGCAAGTAAACTATGTAAACATAAATATACTGGAAAGACCACCATGAACGAACCAAGTTCCTGCCTGGACAATAGCGCCAACAAAGTGGCATGGTGGATTTGAAGACCAAGACTCTCTCATCCCTTAAATCAGAGCTGGCTACTCTCTTCAAAACAGAACTTAAGTTGTAGAGTTTGAAATGATTAAGTCAGAGCTATCATCTATGATGATGGAGGTCGCAAAAAAAACTGCACTGCCTCGCTCCAATCTTGACAACATAAAGTTGACCATGAGGGAGATGGAGGAAGGACTTTCAAACCATTCTGATGACATCACCGCGCCGCAGAACCAATAACATAAAGTATGATCAACAGATCTGTGATGTCCTCGTATCGTATCTTCTCACCTGCAGAACAGCACTGATAATCTCCCTGTGAGCCAAGATCTCAGCCTCGAACACTTGATGTTTCTGCAGCAGCTTCATTTTCACGTTGAGGCTGCTGAGGTCGGCTTTGCTGTCCTCCGCCATCTTCTGCATCCGCTCTGAAACCCACTCCTCAGCCTGATGGACACAGGACATCAGCCTGTTAAACAGCACTAAAGCATCATGATGGACTACAATCAAACACCACTGTCCGGCTGGTTACCGCAGCGACGTCTCTGTTGAAGATACACAGCAGTCTGGAGAGCTCCAGCTCCTCCCTGCGTCTGATTGACAGGTCTCTGATCCTGTCGCGTCTCTGGATGAGGGCCTCGAGTTTGTTCTGGACTCGAGTGCTCTTCTCTCGGCTGAGCTGCTTCTTCAAACGATCACACAGATCCTTCAGAGCCGACAACTGCAACAAAGACGAGGCCGACATCAACCAAAACATCCACAAAGAACAGGAATGAAGGTCAACTATAAGTGATACCTTAACCCATGTGCACTCCTCAAGTTTGCCACCCTCTGGTTACCTGTGCAGCTAAAACATACACAAACAAAAAAACTTTTTTGGAACAAAAATTGTTTTTTTTTTTTTTCATTAAATCTCTTAAACAACTTCAGCCCTGTTCAAAACCACTGGTGGAATACAGTAAAAAGTTTTCTTCAAAATTAAATGTGGACATAAGAGAATGTACAGTTATATAGTGTAACAGCAGTGAAATTAAAAAATGTGGTTATAATGGAAGTCAACTGGGCATTTATGTCCATGAGGGAAAATAGAGGGAGTGTCTGACACTACAGAAAAAATACTACTGCAATCAAATCACCTGGTTTGCTAATCTTTGACATATTTAATACTCTAATCAAAACCAATGTCCCAACCCACTACTGTTTATTATATGGAAAATTAAATTTTCATTAATTTAACAAATTTTAATGAATTAAACAGGCATTTAAAGGGTTGAATGTTTGGTAGTTTTGAGCAGGGCTCAATTTACACACACACACACACACACACACACACACACACACACATATATATATATATATATATATATATATATATATATATATATATATATATATATATATATATATATAAATCTTGCTGTATGATGATTTTATAGCAAATTTTTTATGTGTGTACTTTTTTGGTAAACAGAGGGTGCACAATGCATCATGGGAGTATAAAACACATGTAAGGGTAAAAAGACACTGGATTTCAAAAATATAACTATCATGTCAAAATGATCACCATATGAAAAAAAAGAGGAAAATGCCTAAGACGACTTAAGGGTCAATAAAACACATGTTGTGCAGACTAAGGCTGGACTAACAGGGCTCAGCTGAACCAATCAGCTTGCAGATGACTCTTCCAACTTATTTCCGTTCATTAACAGAGATGAGACAGAAGTAGAACAGACCTTTTCTTCCTGAGAGCTGAGCAGTTTCTCAAAGGCTTCATGTCGTTTGATCAAACCCTCCGTCTCGTCCACTGAGTTTCCCAGAGTGCTGTTCTGCAGTAGAACCTGAGGAAGCACCACAGATTCATCAGTTAAACACACAGACGTTCTCCTGTCCATGTTCCTCAGAATGACTCGGTACCTCCTGTGAGCTGGATGTCTTGTCCATGTTGTTGACATCTCTGTAAAACATCTGCTCTAAATGGATGTTTTCTAACCAATGCTGCTTTTTATTCCACTGCTCCTCCAGTTTGTCTCTCTCTGCCAGTAAAGCCTTGAGCTTCTCCTTCACCTGGAAACGAACAAACAAAACATCAGACTGGACCAAAAAAATGACAAGAAATGATCACATCTCACATGTTAAATAAGTTAAGCAGGGTTTCTTAAATTTCAGCATACTACAACACCATCTACTGAAGAGCCAACTTATGGAAGCCACTTCATGATTTAACACTGAGACAGACCTGAACTCTTATGGACTCAACAGGAATAAAGACTGCGATTCTCTGAATGTGGCTGATGGGACTTGATCTAAAACAGTTCTGAGCCCTGATTCCGGGCAAAGGTTCTGCTGTGAATCTGCGTCTGTTTCAGGTTCATTAAAGCTGCTGTCAGTATGTGCTTGTGTTCCTTTTCTTCAGTGGTTTTGTTTTACTGTGTGTTTTAGGGTCAAAACAGGTGGAAGAACAGAAAAAGACAAAGAGAGGAACTGAAGTTTGACAGGTTTGGGCTAAATAAGGCACTAGAATGAACATCAATAAGCAATTTAGAATGTTGAACATCATTCTGTGAACTGGAACACACTGAACAACAACAAGGATTTGAAATTTGGTCCCAGCAGTTTATGTTTTGGGACTTTTTTTCTAAGTCAGTCCAGCTGCTTTTTGACACCTGTTTAACTCCATAAAGTAGTTACACGGTCAAAACTCAGTAAAAACAGAGTAAAAAATGAAGGAAAATCACCACAACACTGGAAACAACCGTAAAAAAACCACAAGGAAAACAGTGTTTAAAAAAAAAAGCCCAAACCATCCTTTTTTTATAGTGAGTCGGTCTCACTCACTGCTCCATGTTTTACCCCCCATTCCACAGGTGGCAGGGTTTAACTGAGCAGCACGAGTCGAAATTTTTCCTGTTGAGCCAACAGTTGAATTCTTAAGAATATTTAAAATAAATCATACGTTCAGAACAATCACCACAGACACATCAGGGGTTAAAGGGTTAACGGTCCTGTCCTCACCTCCTTCCTGTTGACTCGATCCTGGCGCTGAAGCCCCTCCCCCATCTCCACAGCCTGGTCGTAGTTCTGTTGTCTGGCCTCCATCTCGGCCCAAAGCTGCTGGTGCTGGTTCAACTGCAGGTCTGCAGTCGACACGTCACTGATGCTCTCCTCCGCCGCCATCACACCGCTCAGCTGGTTACACCACAACAGGTAGTCTTGAACCTGAACAAAAGCAATATACATCTGTAAGATCCACTACAGGTAGACCTGAACCTGAACAGAGTAAACACACACCTGTAAGATCCACTACAGATAGTCCTGAACCTGAACAAACACACACCTGTAAGATCCACTACAGGTAGTCCTGTAGCTCCGATGGGACTGGTCAGAAAGTTCATGTGCTGACATATTCTTACCATGTTGAGGAACAGGTATCGCTGACATGCCAGTTTTAGCTCCGCCTCCCTCTGCTCGGCGTGCAGCCGGAGCTCCTCCCATCTCTCCACCACTTCCTGCTGTAGTTCCTGTAGGTGACGCTTCAGGTGAGGAGTGCAGAACTCCAAAATGGAGTCGACAGTGTCCAGCTGTTCCTGTAACTGGAGGATATTAAAAGTGATGACTGTTATTATTGTTTTATTACTACTGTTAGTACTATTTTATAGAGTTTGTCTTTTGCACTACGTTTATGCATGCACATTTATTCTTGCACTTTATTCTGTTGCTGCCTTGACCAGTTAATTTCCCATTGTGGGATCAATAATGTCTCATCTAATCTAATCTTACAGTAAGAATGCTGAATTCTGTCAATCAAAAATGACTCATCTTTTTACTCTCAAGCTTAAATGAAATCAAATTAAAATGTTCATTCAGCAGAACATATTCATGATTAAATTAACCACTGAAAGGCACTAGTACAATTTCAGGTTTAAAAAAAAAAAGATGTAAACAGACTTCTGACATCAAGTGTTAAGTTCATAGAGCACAACAAACCAAAGAAATTGAAAACCATTGTGACAAGTACATAAAAAATCAAACACCAATTTTATCTGTCCAAATGCAGCCACTTCGATCTGTTTAACACAAAGAAGCACAGGCACCTCTAAAAAGCACATTAACCCATGAAGACCCAAACATCCACCATCAAACAAAACCAACTACTGATGTAACTGTTTAATACCTGTTGATCCACTAATCCTATCAATACATGTCAATAATTGGTGTAAAATGTAGTTTGTCATCTTTTCATGTTCATGAGATATGACCCATTTGGACGCTCAGAGGCTCCGTAGTGAACACTGATTCATCAGTAAAACCCATGAAGTTTGATAAATGACTGTGGATGGATTGGACACACTTGGTTTATGTTCAGTTAATGAGATATTTTACTGAAAAGGCCACTTTTTCATCAGTTTTCTCTATTTCTAATACAATAACTCTCAACTTTAATCTGAGCTTTAACAAACATCTACATGATCAGTGAATTAAAAACAGGAAAATACACGATTTTCACTGAAAAAATGCAAAATACAGTGGACAATATTACAATAAATGAAGACAAAATCTCTTAAAACAGATTAAACAGAGAGAAACATTTATTTGTGAACTGCTATAAAAGTAGCACTGGGTCCTTATGGGTTAAGAAAGTCTCTACATTCTGCAGGTAGGTGTGTACCTGCTGCTCAGTCGTCGCCAGCTCATGAAGCAGAGCCTCATGTTTCCGCAACTGAGACGTTACACCTTGTAAATCCTTGGCTACATCGTCAGGGATGCTCTTCTGTCGCTCCTGCAGAGACAGAGATCTACAGGTTAAACTCCATGACGGGTTCAGTGGATTAACCAGTGTAAAGAAAGAAAGAAAGAAAGAAAGAAAGAAAGAAAGAAAGAAAGAAAGAAAGAAAGAAAGAAAGACACCTGGATCAGAGCCAGTGCATCAGTCAGATCCTGGTAGAATCGGTGACACTCCTCAGCTTTCTGCAGCTGATCCTGACGCTCCATGGCCATGGCCCTCAGCTCCTCCCAGAATGCCCTGCACATGACCAGGAAGAAAATGAATGCAAAGAAAGATAGACTTAAGATGAGCAATATTAAAATAGTAAATATTAAAGACACATTCTATTCTGTTTCTAATTAATTTGGAGTTTTTATTTTCAGTGTCAGTTTAGTTTGAATTATAAATAGAATAGAATAGAATAATCTTTATTATTACTGTTACAGGAACAATGATAATCAGTTTAGCAGCTCTGTTCTGTTTAGCAGCAGATTCTTAAAATACAAACTAAAGACTGTATATAAAAAAACTATTATACAAAATTTTATTTTAAAAATACATTAAGAAATACTGAAATATACAGTATAAAAGGCTAACTCTATACCATAGAAAGAAACACATATACAGTATATACACATATACAGTATATACAAGGTAAAAAAGAAAAATATGTGTACAATGACATGATGAGAATAGACTTTATTTGCCATTTGCACAGATACATAGCAGCATGCTGGTATGAAACTGGTACAGCTAAGAGTTTATATAAACCACTGAGGGAATGAAGCTGTGTTAAGGTTAGAGTCAGATTAGCACTAAAGTCTCCAGTAAATGAGTGGAATATGTGTGGGTGTACCTGAGTTGTTGCATCGTGTCTTTGACTGCAGAGCTCTGTGGATGTTTCTTTCTGACCAGTTTTGTAGCGAGGTCATTGCAGCTCTGCAGCCTCTCCTCTCCGACCTCCAGCTGCTTCAAAAAACCTTCAAACTTTCCTTGAAGTAACTGCAACGTGCACAAAAACAGCAGATTGACACTGAATTCAGCCACATACAGCTGAGATTTATGGGTTTTATTCATTAAAATAAACATGGTTGTTGATTTCTTCAACTTCTCCTTCTGTATTTTTGTACTTAACATTATTCGATGAATCAAACATGTTATTAAAATTAAGTGACACAGCAGGGAATTAAATACAAAAACCCACCAGTCAGATGTTTGTCCTTTAACAGTCCTGTATTCTCTCTCTGTTAGATTTACTTCAGTTTTTGATGCTGGTTTATCACCTGGACTTGTTGGTAGTTGTTGGGCTCCTGAGTCTCTGTCGTCTGCCTCAGCTGGTTCATCCAGTCCTCCAGCTCCAATGCCTCCCGTCTGAACTCATGGAGGAGGAAGACTTCCTGTAACCTCTGACCCCTGACAGGAAACACAGGGTGAATCATTTAAATGGTACATGTTGCTAAGGCCCTTGAGGAGCATGTTTCCATCAGTGGTATTTACCTGAGAGCAGCCTGGTGCTGCAGCTGCTGGTTCAGGCTGTTCACGCGGCTGTAAGGCCTGCTCAGCTCCTCCAGTCTCCACTTTCTCTCCGCCTTCTCCACCTGCTCTCCCAGATCCTCCAACTGAACCTGCAGCACCTCCAGCTGACCCTCCACCACCTGAGGACCAGGACAAGGACACCCATCAGATCCAGAGCTAATATAGATAAATGGGACTACAGGTGTTAAATTCATCACTTTGACCCTGAGGAGTTCCACAGGGACCCATCTGAGGCCCCTGCCTGTTTGTACCTGGTGTTTGGTGATGAGGCTCTGCGTGGCCAGCTGGTCCTTTCCAAAGTCATCGGTGTTAACTAGACGGAGCATCTCTGTCAGACTTGACTCCAGTTCTGAACAATCCAACAAAAGCTGAATAAACAAAGAAAAATGTAAAAAACAAACAAACAAACAAACAAACAAAAACCCAAACATTCTCTTCTTAGATGATCATTTTAGTAAAGCTAAATCACATTAAACTTATTGTTGTGTAATATGCTTGAATTCCCTCTCACCTGTTCTCTGGTGATGGCTTTGCTCAGGTGAACTGCTCTCCTGTCACAGGCCTCCTCAAGCTCCTCCCACTCTGTCTTCAGGTGGTTGCACCTGCAAAAACAGAAAGACCCGGGTCCAAGTTAGACCTTTATATCATTCAGCACCATAGGAAAAAATATAAATGCCAACAGAGAGAGAAGGTACCTTTCCAAAACTTCACCCTTATCTGATTGGCTGGATTTAGCCAGGCTCCGCCCCTTGTCTAATATATGGTCCAGGTGTTTACGGTGCGCGTTCACCTCAGACTGCAGCTCCTGAGGGAAAACACACAGATTTGTTGGTTTAGAACAATTTCTTTAACAATGTTAGGTTTTTTTACATTATGTTTCTACTTGAATTTGAAACTTGAGTTTTGACAGTTTTGTCCTTTTTGACCTTGTGTTTGTGCATGAGGCTGATGGCTCCAGCCAGAGATTTGTCATATCCTGTGGATCCAGATGCAGGAACTCGTTCAGAGATCCAGCTGAGCTCCAGGTCCACGTCATGATAAAACCCGAAGAGAAGCACTGATGCTTCCAGCTGAGCTCGACGCTGATCCAGAGGCTTCTGAAGAGACTTAAACCTGCAGATCAGAAAACCCGCAGTTTGTCCAGTTACTCAGTGGTTTTTGATGACTTTAGCTGATTCTTTCTTTTTATATTGAAATCAAAGTGGCTTTAGTATTTTAATTTATAATCTGAATTTTAATTCACAAATTGGATTTATTGATACTTACTAGAGCTTTGAATCATTTCTGTTAGTTTTTTTGAATAATTTAACCCATTTTTTCCTTGGATCTGCACAAATCACACAGATGACCTATTGTGATCACAAAATGGTAGGTTTTGCTGAAAGATGAGAAGTTTGCATCCCTGAAATCCCCCCCCATGAAACCAGACAATGTGACTCACAGAGTGAGGTAGGTGTCGGTCTCCTGGAGGATCCGGTGTGAGTCGAAGTGAGTGGAGGCGAGGTGTTTGGCTCTGCTGACGATGGAGTTGATCTTCTCCGCCAGCTCCTTGGCCTCCTGCTCTAGCTGCCGATGCTCCTGAACCCACAAACACAGCGTTCACTAATGTTACAAACCTCATTTAATCGTAGCGTGTGATGAGGGAGCTCACCTTCAGCAGCTGTCGGCTGGAGCGCAGGTCGTGACCTTTGGCAGCGTTGTTCAGCATCCACTGTATGGCTTCAATCTTTAGTTTGGCGTCCTGAGAACAGATTAGAATGGATTTAAGGTCAAATATCGTACCGTCTGTAGCTTTGAATCCTCTAAGAGGACCCTAACTAGGCGGCAGCGATGACCACCTAGTCATCACAAGGTCATAACAGCCTAGATGACTGAAAAGTCAGCTTGTGACCAAAGGGTCGCCAGTTCGATTCCCTAGACCAGTGGAGAGTTGTTGGTTGATGTGCCTTTGAGCAAGGCACTCAATCCTGGGCGCCAACATAACTGCAGTGTGTATCGTGTGTTCCTGCATGTTCTAGTGATGGGTTAAAGGCAAAGGGTCCATTTCGATGTGTGGTACATGTCCAATGTGAACTAGATATCGATAGAATAAAGATGGTTAATTCTCTCGCTCTTCTTAATTCTTAACTATTAATTGTAATCGTAACAATTTTACAGTAAGAATAGAGTTAAGAAGAATAAAAAATAAAAATGGACAAAATATGAATAGATGCAAATTTATAGTATCAGCAGTATGTGACAGTATGTATATCTATAAACAATATTTACAATATTAACGTATTAATGAAAACAGTATGTATATCTATGAACTAAGTCTATATAAAAATAGTGCATTTACATTTTGATTAATATTGAATAAATATTGCATTTTTATTGCAGAACAGAAGATTTTTGCATGACTTATTGCGCATAATTTCACATTTACCTGCAGCAGCTCCATCAGCTGCTCCTGTTGTCCCGCCTGCCTCAGTTTGTCTCCTCTGTCGGCCATCTTGTCCTGTAGCCTCTTCCATCGACTGCTGACCTGAGCCGACTTCCTCCTGATGCTCTGACTGTTGTGGTGTTCCTCGGACAGCATCTCCTCACTCACCTAGAACAGGGATCAGGTGATGGTAGTGCATCTGCTGTTCACACACACCAACTCATGATCCTGTTTGTGAGCAGCAGCAGTTTTTACCTGAACCAGTCTGTCCAGCCACACCTGGTTGGCCTGCATCTCTTTCTCTGCTGCCTCGTGTCTCTTCAGCTTTCCCAGGATGTTTGTCGGGTCACGGTACGACTCATCCTCTGCCACCTTAAACTTCTCCTCCATCCACAGCAGCAGCTCATCAGCATCTCTCTGAAACTCCTGAAACACAAACACACATTGTTTCTGCATCACACTTGATGGATGTGCTCATTCTGGTTTATATTCTCCACTGAGGACAAAAGACGAATTTCAGGCAAGTAAAACGAGTGTAGTTGTTGTGTGAGGACCGAATCTGAGAATCTTACTCTGGGGTTTTTCTACTAAATATTGTGTCAAATCCCGTATTTTCCACTTGATATGATGCTTGGTTACATGAGCAAGTCTCATTTTTAATAAACAGCCTCTAATATCAGTGTCATGTCTGAGTGGAGGTCAGGCTTGTGTTTAATACCTGATATTTCTTGGAGTCCAGCAGCAGACTCCTCCACTGTCGACTACTCTCCTTCAGCTTCTTGTTGGTTTTCTGGAGATTCCTACTTCTCTCTCTGATACTGAAACAAAAATTCAGACTTTAGGTACACGTTTACATATTTCTCTGCTAAACTCAACCCATGTCATTTAAACATTGAATTACATTAAGTTCAGCTCAACCGAACTGAAATCATTTCCATCAAAAATTCAACTGAACTGTTTGGATAGATGTTAAATAAAGAGATGTGAGTATTGTGTATTTTGTTTTATTCGTATCTTTTTTTCCCTTGTGGTTCTGTGCCTCATTGTTGTTAAATGTTTACTACTACTGTATTACAGAATAACTGCGACATTATCCTCTGTTTTCAGACACATTTTTCAGTGGACAGAGACGTGTTCTTACTGTTTCGAAGCGTAGTGTTTTTGGTCAATGAGCTCCTGGCTGCGTTCAGTGAAATGATGGACTCTCTGGTCCAAAGCCTTCAGGAGACCCTCCAGCTCTTCCTGTCGACCCAGAAGACTGTGAACGCTGTCCACCGAGTCCTGGACAAACACATGCAGACACAGTTCATGAATACAGATCCGATGGGAAGTCTAACTCCAAACTGATTTATCTAATTGGTCTGCATTGTACAGTTTCCATTTTTATAGTCTTGAGGTTTGAAGTCTGCCAAAACTCCAGACTGAATATAGCACAATATTCATTATGTAACGAAACGTTTAAAAAATAAAATAAAATCAGTCACCCCGACATCTTTGACCCTCAGTCGGGCTTCGTGTCCAGACAGCGCTGTCTCGATCCGGTCTCCCTCCTGGTTCAGCCTTTGGAGCTCCACCTCCTGCTCCAAACGTTGCTTCCTGCTCAGCCATAACTTATCCAGTTTGGACCAATCAGCTCTCAGACCATCCAGGGTCTGCTGAATGTCACCACCTCCTGTCCTCCCACTGGAGGAGCTCTGCTGAAGAGATTTCCCCAACTTCTCCATCTCCTTCAATCTGAGGAAACACGAATCTTCAGCCAAGGTCCATAGTAGGGCTAGGATGATGCATGTCCACCTGTGTCCTATCATGATACTTCAGACAAAAACACCGTCCTCCTCACCTGTTTCTCTGCTCCTCCATCTCCTCTCTGAGCTCCTGGTGTTGTTCTAACAGTGCGACGGCCGAGGCCAGGTCAGCAGCCGCCTCCTCCTGTAGGAGGCGATCCTGTACTGATCCAGCCCAGCGCTGCAGCTCTTTGGCCTGCTGCTGGAAGCTCTGCAGCCTGTGGGCTTCCTCCAGGTGGCGCTGTCTGTCTGCAGCTTGAAGCTTCACCTGAACAACACAACAGGAGGACACAACAAAGGCTCAGTGTTCAGGTTGTCATGGAAACAGACCTTGATTTGTCCAGTCTCACCTGCTTCAGCAGATCCTCGAGAGCCGCAACCTCCTGCATGATGGCAGCGCTCTCTGCCGGACTGCAGTCCTGTTTCCTGAAGCACAGGAAGAAACAGCATGGGATTAAGAATCAGAGAATGAAGAACTCACAACCAAAACCTGACCACAGAGACACCTACTGAGAGACAGATGAATGTAGAGAAAAAAGAGCAGAGGAGTGACACAAATTATCTGAATACTGAGGACTCAAAACACAAAACAAAAATGAACAGAAAGAAAGAAATCAAAGAAAAAACACCTCAAAAAATCCAAGAAAACAGATGCTAAACCAAAATAAGAACAGTAAAGGACAGAAAAAATCTTCAGAATACATCTTAGCGATGCTCTTCAGGTAGGAGATCTTGGCCTCCAGGGCCTGGATGTCTCTGAGGGCCTGGGCCTGGGTCTTCTCCTCAGCCTTTAGGGTGAAGGGGCTACAGGCAGCGTCCACAGTGTCCAGGTGGGTCAGCTGGTCCTGAAGCTGACCTTTGGCCTCTTCACAGCTCTGCAGGAAGGACTGGATATCTGCTGTACTCAGCAGCTCATGACCTTTCTCATCCTTCAGACGCTGGATGTGATCCCACCTGATGAAACCACGACAGACACATAACAGAGCATCAGACACACAAACCATCAGATACACAAACAACAGGCCACCACACGAGGAGAGCCTCAGCTTTTTTCCTTAATACTGTATGTGTTTAGAAATGTTCAAAGTTTATCCTTCAAATTACCACTTGACTCATGACACATATACACAAGTCAGTGTTGTTCTTTCACTGTGTGTTTGTTATAACTCTGACTGAAGCTGTATTGGAGAAAGAGGTGATGTTTTAAGAGGAGAGGAGTTGCTACTAAAGTGTCACGTTAAAGAATTTTACACTAATCTACTCAAAGATGCAATGATGAAAGGTACAATGGTGTATCAAAAAACCATTTAGGTGAAAGAAAAAAATTCAAGTTTGAGAAGAGGGGGTGATATTCCAAGAATAACTCCAAGACCCAAATACCAAGAATTTGTCAAAGCTGAAGATGAGAAACCTGAGACCAGGATTTGTGGCCTGGTTGAAATATACTTGTTTGTTTCAGTTGCAGGTTGGTTTAAGGGTTAAGTCTAGGAAAAGATCATTGTGTTGGTTACAGAAGTGTTTTGATTCCGTCAGAGATCTGAAAGCTGGGTGTGAACTCCTGTACCTGTGGGAAATGGCCCTCTGTCTGGTCTGGATCTCTCTCTGTTTACTATGTCGACTCTTCACCAGATCCTCTGCCATTTTAATGATGTCATCCAACTGGCCACGCCCACTTGCCAACTCCGTCAGGAAGTTCTGGAAAAAGCAGCAGGGAATACACAAATGAATTGTTTGTGTCTGGTATGGTTCTGTCCCTGTTATGTGTCTAAAACAGTATAAACTGTATTTACACTATTTGCTTTATTGAAAACCGTGTTATTATATTTAAAGTAAAAGACCAAAACTAACAGAAACCAACAGAACACTAAAGAAACACTATAATGAACACAAGCTAAAATGTGGTGGAACTCCCAGTATCATGACACATAAACAGGGATCCACATATTTTTGGACATGGATTATTTTAGAAATTGAGGAAAACATATGTTTTTGTCTTCTCAGATCATGTCAAGTGGAGACTTCACCTCATATTTGGCCTGTACGACTCCCAGGTTGTCTGCGTCAGTGCTGAAGGTGTTCAACACGTTCTCTTTGTCCTCCATCCATGACTCAAACTCCTGACAGCTGTTGTAGAAATGATGCAGACGTAGAGTCTCCTTCAGACTCCTCGTCTTCGACTGGAAACACCAAAACCACAGTTTAAACTAGAAAAGCACTCGGAGAGCACAGACCTCAGCCAAGACAGATCAGTGCCCCCCCCCCAATCACAACCAAAATTTAATCATTTGTTCCTCGTGCCAGTATCAACATTTCCTGAAAATTTCGTCAAAATCTGTCCATAACTTTTTGAGTTATCTTGCTAACAGACAAACAGACAGACAAACCCTGATGAAAACATAACCTCTGCCATTCCTTGGCGGACATAACAACACAGAACAGTGATTCTGATGTTTTTACAGAGACGGACTCCATTTCCCATGTTGCCCCTGTCATTCACCTTGACCAGGTTGAACATGGAATAGTAGTCCTGCTCCAAGTCACTTTGTGTTTTCTCTACAGTGTCCTTCTGGTACTGAAGGTCGGGTAAACTTGACGTCTGGATCTCAGTCGTAGATCGACGCAGAGAGCGACTTCGCCTCGGACGGCTCAGCTTCCTGCTGGTGCTCTCTGACACACCATTGGTGGAGAGAGGAGGAGTGGGTGGTGCCTGCAGAGGGGACAGTCATGAGGTTCATAAGCTGTTAAATTGAGATTGATGTGATTTGTTAACATGTTGAGCAGTCGTACAGTGGTTTGTAACACATTCAGGTAGGTTTTGGGGATGAGCTGCTGGTTTCCTCGTCCATCTTTGGCTAAAACTCGGTCTCCATCGGAGTCAGTGCTGATGATAGTTACAACCTCATTACGTTCCCATGGAAACTGACCTGAAACATGACATGATGCCCTCATTATCACAGCCCACCAGTTAGCTCAACAAAAAGGACACAGCTCTGTCTAAACATAGCGGTAAATAAGTGAATGACTTACCTACTGTAGTGTTTACAGTGTTGAAGTTTTTATGTTAGTATAAGTTCATATTTTGATCAGTCGTTCTGTCAGTGAATCTTACCTCTGCTGTATCTGAAGCGAACCTTGGCCTTGTTCTCACTTTGAGGGGCGGAGCTTACAGGTACCCTCCCCTTTCCTCTATTGGGTGATGATGTCACTGCTGTTGGTCCCTCCTCTTCAGAGGAGGAGTCACTGTACTGGATTATTTTGGGCTGCTGAAGCTCCGCCTACTCAGAGTAAATACTACAGTAAACTTCAGCTTTGTTACCACTTAGACATGAAGATCTACTCAGAATTTATTACAATTTCAACAACCATGAAATAAAGCCTTTGTTTCAGCTTGGTGTGAACTCAGTAAAGTGTTTTCAGATCCACTTACAAAAGAAAATTTCATGTAAAATACCACATTTAAAGCCAATTCTCTGATATTAATATGACTGAATTAAAGGCCTCATAGCATTTCTTCAGAGGCTTTAAAAGGTTTGTATTTTGAGTGTTTTATAATAAAACTAAAGTGTGCTGTGGAGTGTGAACTCACAGTGTGAGCTGTTAGCTGTGCTGCGCTCTTCGCCTGCTCTGAAAGTCTCTTTATCTCTGATCCGTACGCTGCCATCTCCTTCTCCACCCGCTGGTGGCGCTGCAGCAGAGCCGATGTACTCAGCTCATCTTTCCCATGATCCTCACTGGTCAGCAGCGGCTTTCTGTCGTCCAGCCATGAGTTGGCCTCCAACACATCTGCAAAGTACTTTAAGATGATTGGATTTATGAGACAGCAGGAGATGAAACAAGATTTTATATCTACTAAACATCTTCAACTGTGGTTTATGTTGTTGGTAATTTAGCCTTCTATCCGCTGCACTTTATTATTATTTTATTAAACTATTTATGTACGAGGGCCGTTCAATAAGTTCATGGCCTCACCCAGAACAGAACAACACAGACTGATAATTTATATTTTATTTTTCAACATAATCTCCATTTACAGCAATGCACTTGGTCCATCGATGTTCAAGCATCACTATCCCATCACGAAAGAATGTAACATCCTGTATTATAACAACCAGTATTTCTGGGTGAGGCCATGAACTTATTGAACAGCCCTCGTACACACACATATATACATACATGTACTGTGCATATTATAAAATAACTTTATTATTTATTATTAATACTACTACTTTATTATTAATTTCCACTAGTACTTTTTAATGTACAATTGCCTGTTTGTTTGTTTTTTTTCACTACTATTTTTATAGCTATTGTTGTTAGTATTTTCTTTCCTTTTTGTCTTGTAATATTTGTTATGTGTGTACATTCGGTGTTGTGCTGCTTCTGGAACCTTAATTTCCTAAGGGTTCTGTCCAAGGGATTGATAAAGTTCTATCTAATCTGATCTAATCTTTCTGATCTTTCCTGTCCTTTTACATGTTTGATCATATTTTTTGTCCATTTACCTGCTTGATGGTGGCTGCAGCCTGCAGTCTGTGTCGTCGTCCCGTCGCCTCCTCGATCATGTGACTCCATTGTTTCTTTAAGGTTCTGATCCATTTCTGAATTGCTCTTTGGTTATTCTGACTTTGTTTGGAAAGTAGATCCTGACCTCGACCCAGAACTCCCAAATACACCGACTCCTGGGCCTGAATCTCCGCCTCCAGAACCTGAACAGAGGTGGGCAGGTCACTTTATACTCTGAACACCGAAGTCAGATAAGGTACTTCTTCTACGAGTATAGATTGTCTGTGTTTGTGCGTCTCACTTTGTGTTTGTGCTGGGCCGTCTGGATGTGGCTCAGCTCTCGTCCCAGTCCAGACGTCTGCAGTTTCACTAACCGTTCATAGAACCAGGCCTCCAACTCCTCACAGTCATGGAAGAACTCAAACAGCCGTAGCTGGGCCTCCAACTGCCTCCTCCTGAAATACAAAAGAATAGAATAGAATAGAATAGAATAGAATAGAATAGAATAGAATAGAATAGAATAGAATAGAATAGAATAGAATAGAAAAACAATTAAAAATTGTAGGACATGGAAGTGAAGTGCCTGCAAGTGAAGTGAAGTATAGGTTCCACATAAAGACCAATGTGATCTCTACTGCAATAACATAATAACCAAAAATAATAAAAACATAAAATTTTCTTCTTGGTTTAATATGAAAAATTACATAATGAAAATATGTACATATACAAACTATCCTTTCACAATAAAATGTGAATAATATGAAAAAATATGAACAAGTAAGTGTAATTGTACCAATATTCTGTCTGTTATTAAATGTTTTGTGTATTTGTAGATCCACTGTGATCTGTAAGTTGTGATGTACATGTGTAAATGATAAACTGAGGCAAAATATTGTTGAAATTGCACTTAATTTCTTAAGAAATTTCAGGTTGTTTATGGTTGTTCAGGTTATTCACATTTTCATAATGTAATTTTACTTCTTTGACACTAAAATAAAGTGAAAAAGATTGAGAAAATTATTATTTATAGGTTATCATGTTCTTCTTTTCAATCAGTCAAACAATCAATCCCTTTATCTGTCTCCAGTGGGGCAATTGTTGTGCAACAGTGGGAGCAACACACAAGTACACATCAATCGATCAAATAACATAAATACATAATAAATGACATAAATACATAATAAATAAGAATAAATAATTTTATTGGTCCAGCCCAGTTAAGATCATGTTGAGTTGTATGTGGCCCCTGAACTACAGTGAGTTAACCCCCTTGTATTACAGTGCAGGTTCGCTCTGGTTCAGTTTATTCCAGTGTGAAGGAGTTTGCAAAGTAAAGAAAGAGAGAAAACCTGCTGTTGCTGAGGGACACCAGAGACTTGTACTGAGTGTCCAGAGCTCTCACTCTGCTCTGAATCTGCTGACCGTCTCTGCCTTTACCCTGAGGAACAAAAAAAGAAACAGCTCGGTCAACATGACGCTCCTGAAGCAGGGGTGTCGAACATATGGCCCATGGGCCAAAACTGGCCCCCCAAATGGTCCAGTCTGACTCACAAGATAAGTTTGGCATTAACAACATTAAACATTAAAGGGTGTTGAACTTGTTTTGTTCCTGATGTGATCTCAAATAACATAATAGCATAATAAAGAAATGACGACTCCAAAATTTCTCCTTGGTTTAATGTGAAAAAGTAAAATTACATTATGAAAATATTTACAATTTTCACAGTAAAATGTGAATAATCTGAACAAATATGAACCTGAAATTTCTGAGGAAAAAAAATCAGTGTAACTGAACCAGTATTCTGCCTGTTACTAAATGTTTTGTGTATTTGTAGATCCACTGTGATCTGTAAGTCATGTTAATAATAAGATGAGATATAATACTGTTGGAATTGCACGTATTTTTCTGAATACATTTTAGGTTGTACATGGTAATTCAAGTTATTCACATTTTCATAATGTAATATTTTTTGATTTTCAGTCTAAAACAGCTATTATTTATTGGTTAATATGTCTATTATTTTACTGGTCTGGCCCACATGAGATCAGATTGGGCTGAATGTGGGACCTGAACTAACATGAGTTTGACAGCCCTGTCCTAAAGGCTGCTGACACTGAGAAGCTTCTGGTCGGACCAGTACCTTGAGGGCTGCACTGCTGATAGAGGTGATGGCTTCACCCTGAGCAGAGATCTGAGCCTCCAGAAGGTCCTGTTTCTGAAGCAGAGACTCCACCTCAGCCAGCTGCTTCCCCAGGTCAGGAGAACCGGCCTGAGACTGAAAACAGAAGAGACCGGATTCAGAAGAAGACTCAAGATCAGACTGGAGTCACTGAGCCCGTTTACATTCACACTAATACTCCCATCATTGTTTATTCAAGGGACCATGTAAACAGGATAATCTGAGCTGTTTTATCAGATAACAGCAGTAATCTGATTATGAGAAATCAGATGAATACACCTGGATTCCTTCCCCAATACCCCATGTCTTCATGCATGTATACAGGTTAATCCAGTTTATTTAGCTCTTTTACATCTGAACATGTGGGGAAAACTATCAAAATTGTAGAAAATGGAAGTTACATTTCCAAACATCAGTGGAAGACAGTAACAGGAAGTTTGAGTCCACCATCACTATGTGTGTACGTACTCTGAAAGCGATCCGATAATGGACTGAAACGTCTAAACCAGGGTTTTCGATTATCACTTCTTTTTCTTTTTTTTTACTATTTAATTTTGAGTTTTCATAATACAAGTACAAAAACAAACGCATATAATATGCATATCATTAGCTTCATAGCATAATTTTTAGTCATACTTTTCAGGTCATAGCCAATAATGCAAACTAAAGCAGCAACGTTCGGAGAGTAAAGTTATGCATACATCACAATTTAGGCAAAAATATGACTTAGGCAATAATGCTATGAGGCTAACCATATACATAATGATCTTTAACCGCTACCCTCCAACAATCCCATGCATCCTCATGTGTACAGATTTACATTCAGTGAACATGTAAAGAATCTACAATTTGCCGGCCCAAAAAAAGAAAAAAAAAGGTTAAAGAAAGATAGAGAAGGAAAGAAAAAAAGAAAACAATTATCACATTTCTGAAGTGCATGTAAAGGCATCAGATCTGATTCTTACAATCATCTGATTATTAACAGTTATCGGATTATTATGGTCATGGAAACAGGCTCGTTTATAGACCATCAGAGAGGGATCTAGTAGTTCAGTTGAAAAAAAAAGGACTATTCATTTGAGTTTTCCACAGTCACCTCTGCACTGAACAAACCCCTCCACATCCATGCAACTGCTTCATCAAACAGTTTTAACTTCAAGTCCTACCTGTAGTTCTTTCAGCTCCTGGGAGATGAGGTCAATGTGTCGAAGGATGCTGAGAGTCTCTACTACACTTCCCAGCATCCCCCTGTGCTCCTGCAGCTGCTGCAGCAGGTCTCTCCATCGGTGACTGATGTTCTCCTCCCTGACTCAAAAACAGACACACATAAAGGTCAAGAGGACGCAGGTTCTGGAGCAGGGCTCTCAAACTCATTTGAGTTCAGGAGACACAGTCAGCCTAATATGACCTGAAGTAGGCCGGACGAGTAAAATTATACTGGTAAGGTAAGTCCAGGTAAGTCCTTAATAAAACATTCTTATTTACAATAACGACCTGGCAGGAAGGAGGGGCTCAAGCAACAACATAAAAATGACAAATGGCATGACAAAAAATACATGGTGATTAAAAAGACGCTAAAACTGAAAATAAAACAGACCTAAAAGACATATAAGTAGCAGCGTGTGTCTGTTAAAATGTGCATAATACTTTTCTGGAATATAGAAACTGAAATAAAATTGTCCAGTTTCAATCATTTTGAAGCCAATCTTTTGCTGCTGTTTATTGAAAAGAAGATCGACCAACGACAGATTTTACTGTGGGTATTTTCAGTGTAAGGAGTTTTAATGTAATGATATAACCTGTAAATAATGTCAACTCTGTTTTAGGGTGAAAAAAGTAAAATTACATTATGAAAAAGTTAATGTCTACAAACTATGCTTCACAAAATGTAAACAACATGAACAACCTGAAATTTATTACGAAAAATAAGTGCAATCTTAACTATCATATGCCTAATCTTATCATTTACAAATGCGCATGAACTAAAACGGTTTTGACACCTCTGAGTGTTAATATCTGAGTTTAGTTTTTGCATTCATCCCTAGGCCAGATTGGACCCTTTGGTGGTCCGGTTTTGGGTGGTTATGTTCGACAGCCCGGGTCTGTAGTGAACAGGGAGCAGGTCCTGATCGTTCTGTATCAGTAGGATCCTGCAGACATAGGTCTAGGTGGTCTTTCCGGTCCCTCTGGTGGCCTCAGGTTAGGTTTACAGTGCATGTTTTCTCACCTCCTCATAATCTGCTCCTTGCTGTGGTAGTTTCCTCTCTCGATGATCTGGGCCATGTCTCTCAGAGCACTGAATCGAGGTTCTCTGGCCAACACATCGGTGGACAGAGCCTCCAGTCGTCGGCCTACAGCCTGAGCCTCCTCCAGCGTGGACAGGCCTCGGACATCCTGCCTCCGAACCAGACGCACTGTGTCCTCAAGGTAGCCCTCCCTCAGAGCAGCCTGGGAAAAACACAACCAACCACTAAGGATTATTTTACTAAAATTAAACTCAAAAACTAAATTCAGATATGAACAGTTAGCGGTGTCAAAATAATTGTAGTTTATGTGCATTTTTTAAAGGATGAGGCATATAATAGTTAAGATTGCACTTATTTTTCTTAATAAATTTTAGGTTGTTCATGTTGTTTACATTTTGTAAAGCATAGTTTGTAGACATAAACTTTTTCATAATGTAATTTTTCTTTTTTCACTCTAAAACAGAGTTGACATTATTTACAGGTTACTATGTTATTACATTGAAACTCCTTACGCTGAAAACCTCCACAGTAAAATCTGTCAGTCCATCATCATATCATCATTTCAAAAAACAGCAGCAAAAGATTGGCTTCAAAATGACTGAAACTGGACAACTTTATTTCAGTTTCTACATTCACAAAAAGTATTATGGACATTTTAACAGACACAAGCTGTAACTTATGTCTTTCATGTCGAATTTGTTTTTAGTTTTAGCGTCTTTTTAATCACTGTGTATTTTTTTTGTCATATCATCTACCATTTTTATGTTGTTATATGATCCCCTCCCTCCTGTTGGGTCGTTATTGTAAATAAGAATGTTTTCTTAAGGACTTACCTGGTTAAATACAGGTTAAATAAATAAAGACAGTATTATTTTACAGGTCTGACCTATTTGAGATCATATTGAGTTGTATGTGGCCTTTAAACTAAAATTAGTTTGACACCCCTGCTGTAACAGACACTCTACATGTTAAAGGTTGTGAATTATTCAACACTCTTTTCATTGTCATTGTATACACAGAGCATACACAACGAAATTCTGATGTGCTTTGTAGAAACGGTACTTCTGAGTAAAAACCAAAAGGAAATATACAATAAAAAATATTTAGATAGAATTAAACAGAAAGAAAAAAACAGTAAAAACAGCAAAAAAAGACACACACCACCCCTCTCCCGTTCAGTCAAGTCACACATTCACATATTCATACCTAGGTAAGGTGCAGAGGACAGTGAGAGGTAAATACAGTGGTTATTGCACATTTTTGATTTTTTGATTATTGCACATTGTTGATTCATGTAATTCAGGCGTGCTCACCTTCCTGCCGAACTTCTGTGCCAGCTGTTCAAGGTTCTCAAGTCTCCGCAGCGCCTCCTGCAGGGCTCGTTCACGCTCGTGTTCAGCTCTTTCCAACAAAACCCAATGCTTCTCGATGTCGCTCAGAGTTTTACCTTCACATGCAATAAATGAGAAAAAAAGAAAAGCGAGGGTAAATCAGGCAGGGTTTGTCCTGCAGTCGTAAATCCACAGTATTCCATTAGTGTCTTTACCTTCGGGGGGATTATAAACCCGCTGGTTGTTTGCAGCCAACTGAGTTTTTAAACTGAACAGGTGAGCTTCAATCGCACCACGTTCCTACAGAAAGACAAATGAAGAATACAGAAAATAAAGTCTGTACATTTCAAAAGTTGAATAAATAACTGATCATGTAAACAAGATTTTTGTTACATTTTTATTTGCAACACAAGAGAAAGAAAGAGAATGTGACGCCCTATTAAGTGTGAGCCAGGGGAAAAAAATTCTAAATGCAGGACAAGAAAACTCACAAATTTCCAAGAAAAAAAAAAAAACTTAACTCATATTAGAGTCATAATTTAGCCTGAAAAAAATCGATTTAATCCCAGAGAGTATAAAGTTCTGTCTTGTAAACTACAGACTTTAACCTTGGAACTTTTTTTTCTCTGAATATTACCCCCCTCATCCAGCTCATAATTGATTTTTACTTAAATGCACTGTCGAACAACTATTAAAATTATCACTAACACATTTCAGAGCCAAGACAATTTCTCATATCAATTAAGAAAAACATCATAATTGAAATTTAGTTCAAATGAATTTAAAAATATAAAGAATAATGAATTAAAATGTCCATTAATGAATAACAAAAGCCTGGTAGTGCATTATTATTATTATTATTATTATTATTATTATTATGTTCCAACTCTAACCTGATATTTCGGCGGCTTCTCCACTGTCCTGTAGGTTTTAAACGCTGTCATCAGCAGCTGCATCTCCTTGACAGAGTTTGGAAATCTCCTGTCGTTCAGCTGTATCACCTTCAGTTGATCAGATAATAATTGATTTACCTGTTGCACTTTATTCTCCTCATGAAAACTAAAGTTAATGCATCGCTGTGGTTTTCAGACCTTGGTTTTGATCCACTGCAGCAGATCTGAGACAAGGTTCTCATACTGGACCTTCATGTTGTCCAGCTCCATCAGGATCCCAACAATCTGCAACACAGAGGAACTGGATCAGGACCAGAGCTGGAGTCAGTCCTTCACTTCAGGTTTTATGCTCCATGACGTGGGTTTTAACACAGTTTAAAGTTACTAAAACCCATCTATAAACCTGATACTGATCAGGGATACAGCTGCGTATCAATGGGATTAAAAATATCAGTTAATTTAGATTGTAAGGAAGGCTAGAAATACATGACATCCTGTTAACCTGCTTATCTTATGAAGAAAATTGAATGTCTATGAACCTAAATTTATTAATTCTACTCCATCTTTTATGTTGTTTGTGACTGAAATTGATTTGAGTCTCTTTAATTTATAGCTAATAAGGCAATTATGTATTTTCTGACATATTTTGTTTTTCATTTATTTTTGTTAAATTAACTGGTGTGACTCCTTTGCGAATATTCTTATGTTTTTTTTTTTAAAGATTTCCATATTAGCCTGCAGAGGGCAGCAGAGTCTAAGTGAAAAACTGTTTTATCATCATAATCTCATGGCTTCAAATGAGCACATTTGTTTCTACCCAAGAGTCACAGAATCGATCATGGTATGAGTATCATTGAACTTTATCAGAGATATTGGACACATGGATACAAAGTTCAATGTAAACTGGTTCAGACCACAGTTTAACATTTCTCTAGATTCATTTTACTCTTAGGATATAACATATTATCTAATTATTTAACACTGACACATTGGTTGATGCAGATCCTTAAAAATAAACGTTGAGCTCAGAAACAACAGCAGAAACACAACATTAAGGAGTGTCAGATCCTGATGACCTGGTGCTAGTGAAGTTTTGCCATCACTTCCTCTTTTTTAGTTTAGAAACACACATAGTTTCAGCTGCTGCAATGACAGACATAACTGTTTGTGTTTCAGTGACACATGAACAACATTCATTTAAGATTCAGACACAAATGACCACATTTCGGACCTGCCTGAGTCACATTAATGGCTGTAGATTATTTTTACAGATATTTCACCAGATTGTGATGTTATATGTTATGTAATACTAATGAGGTAAAAAAGGAAAACATGTGAACACATGTTGGTTGTGTTTGTGTACAGCTCTGTGTGTGTGAATCTGTGATAACACCGGTCTACAAGTAAAATGCTTCCAGAATAAAAGGAGTGAAATTTTACCGTGTGTGAGTCACTTATAAAGACAAATCCAGTTCTAAATGCTGGTTGGTTGAAGTTTCTAAGATACAGTCTTGGGTCAAAATGTGAAATTCGAGAATTAACGAGAGAATGGGTTTAACTCCAAGGAATATTTCGTTCAGAGCTACCAGATCTACTTCAAAACACTGTCTGCACATGGCAATACATTCACTTTACAGGTTCTATCTAGTGGAAGATTTATATATCTATTGTATAAATGTACATAAACCAATATATATGTTGAATAACACTTTATCATATACCTTGAAAACATCAGCAAACCAAGACTTTTGTCATTTGTTTTCCAATTAATCTTATTAAAATACATAACATTTACCACGTTTAATAGCTGAAGCAGATAATTTCTACAAAAATAAATAAAAATTGTAGACCAGTGTAATTAAAGTCATTAAATTTGAGGGGTTTTACTCATAGGTTTTCAGTGTGTAAATGTGGATTCAATCCTGAAACACCACAATCCTACAGATGCAAAACATGGGTGAGCTACCTAAAAACTGGGCTCAAATACTGGACATTGTGTTTAATGTTGTGATGAACAGGCTTAAGTTTGTGGCTAATGATGAGTGCTGCCCTCTGCTGGTGGCGGTGTGTCAGACCTTGGCGACTCTCTTCTGGATGGTCTGGCCCTGCTTCATCTTGGAGAAGTAGTGGTAGTACAGAGACACGTAGGTCATGATGGACTTCTCATCTGGATGTGAAACCACTATGTCGTCCACCTCCAGCAACTGCATGATCCCAAACTCATGCTCCGCCAGGGAGAAAGCGTGCTGCAGGTTATGGTGGGGGTCGTCACTACGGAGACGGCAGTAGTCAAAAAGGTCCGGCCTAGGACGGAAGATAAGAGGAGTAAACTCAATCACATGGGTTTTAACAGGAGTGCTGTTACAGGTGGAACTAAAACTAGCAGCAAAATAATATTTCCATCATCAGTTCTTAAAAACATAAACAAACTCTACATAAACTCTTGCAGACTGGGAGGCCTCCAGTTACCGGTGAGCGTGGATGAGAGCATTGAAGGCCAGTCCATCCCTCCAGCTGGACGAGAAGTCCTGCACATCAACACCATCATATCCCGAAGTTTTCCTCTGACACCAGATCAGCAGAGCCTCCTTCGCCGAACGATGAGCAACACTGCCTCCACTTCCTGCCTGAGGGGGCGGAGCCACAGAAGCACAGGTGAGGAGGAGGAGATTGGGAAAAAGAACAGATTAAGAGACATAAAAGCAGTTCTGAAAAACCATTTTTATTTAGGAGTTTAAGTTGTGGGTTTGATTCCCTACCTCGTCTAGATTAATGGGTCCGATCTGGAACCTGAGGATTATAATCCAAAGCAGACCAAGGATCAGAGTCCGGTCCCCATCAACCACATTCTCTGGACCAATCAAATCCACACGAATCTGAGGAAAAGGCAGAGGCCAGGTTTATTTAGCTTTAGGCAACAAATATCTGTCACAAAATGAAGAAATATCCCCAGAGCTGCATGTTGAGGTCATGTGCGTCACCTTGGTTTTAAGAAAGTTGATAGCGATGCTGTTGTTCTCCAGACAGTGGACGCGGAGTTTGCGGCGGCTCGGTGGAGGCAGCGTTTCCCTGGAGATGAACTCAAGTAGACGAATAAGGACGACTCCGGTCTTCAGCTCCGTGTAGACATCAGTCAGCTCCACAGGTTCCTGCAGGAGCAGAGATTTAACAACCTGATGACTGACTGATGTTTAACTGACAATAGAAGATAATGGCAGTAAAGTCTGCTAACTTTCACTCTCAACAATATTAGAAACAATAGGAAGAAGCTGGTTAAAACTAAGAAATGTATCAGTTCAATAACGTTCAGACTGGTTATTAAAAATGGACTAAAGTCACACTCTGCACCAGCAAAAGAAATAAAGTTTCATCCAATCATTGTCGTTGCTGTTTATGTTTCAACTATATTACAAATCCCTGAAATGCATTAATTAGAAATATGCAAAACAATGGCTGAAATGTGAAATGTTTAAGAAAATATTAGATTCTGAATGCACTAAGGCCCTTTAATCTTTAAACTGTGGGTCAATTTAGGTAAATTTTCTTTTGTAACTTTATTGATTGCATCACATCTGTTAATTATATGTTAAGTACACCTTATTTTTAAGAGCTTCAGGTCCATATAGAAAGACATTTTATATTTGTAAATCAGACTAACATCTGTAAATGTGACCAAAATACCTTCCAAGTCATAATTCAAAATAATACAATAAAATAAATGACAGTGAAACAGACTTACATAAATGGCTAAAAAAAGATACTTTTCAAAAGATTAGATATAATGGTGTTAGAAAGGCTTTTAAACTTCCTTTTCTTCAAGAAGGTTAATTTAGTGCTTTTTAAGACTTATTTTTCATCATATTAAAACTAAAAAATGAGACTCAAACTGTAAATAAATTAATATTTTCCTTTAAGTTTCAGCTCATAAAGCTGCTTCACATATACAATCACATGTGTTGTGTATTTTGTTTAGTATTTAACCAACGCGTGTCTTTAACGTGAGGAAAAGTGTTTACTCTCCGGTCCAACAAAGTGTGTTACATAACGTCTGTTCAGGTTTAGGATGTACTGGTTATCGACAGGTCAGGGACCTCTTACAGCCGAGAGCAGCTCTGAGCATTATTCACTACACAAATAACAGGAGTTCCGGCTCTAACTTTAGATTTCAGTACTTCAGTGAGTCATTTGTCAAGGTCTTCAGTAAACAGCTTCTTTGTTAAATACACTGAGAAGATAAACCACGCCCAAAAATCTGACAACTTCCTGAACTGAAGCGTCCAGCAAAACCAACACAAACACTGTCCAACCAAACATTACATGAGATGGAAACCAGTCCCAGCCCCTCTGATCAATGACTTCCATCCTGTTGTTGCTCTAAAACGTTCCCTTATCAGCAGCTAAAACCAAACGTGACTGAAGGAGATTAAACGATAAAGTGAGAAAATGAACTTCAAAAAGAGATGCTCAATCATAAAAATCCAGACAAGAGGAGAAAGATCTGGGTGATAAAACAATAATGACCATTATTTTTGATATAGTTAAATCTCAGATCATAAAACAATGTTTATATTGTATTGTGACAATTATCCTTTGAAATCAGCAGCGATGATTATCACAATATAATTTTATAACACACCAATTATCGCACAATATCATACAATAAATAGTCACGTAAAATAGTAAAAAAAAAAAATTCTTAATTTTACTCATGTATATTCTGATGTTAAAGAAAGACTGCAACAAAATAAAAACCAAATTAGAATGCTTTACATGATTTTCACATTGTGTCTCTTACAAATAATTAAAAACCATAAATAATCATCCAGTTACTTCAGTTTTCACTTCGAAACCAAGGTCAGCCTGTAAACATTAAAAATGACAACACTTATCATCATATAGTTATCAGTATAGACTGATGTGAAAATGATAACATTTTTGACTGGAACACCCAAACCAGGGAGAAACATGTAACATCAATATTAAAGACGGAAATATTTTCCAAATTGATTCAGTTCAAATAAACAAAATTAACATTTTATTGCAGTTAAACCCAAAACATTAACAAAGTTGCATCAGATTTCCTTTTTACATAATGTATCTGAGATTAAAGTGATATAAACAAATAAAAAACAAAAACAACACCTAATTATATCTTTTTCTGGTGTTTACAGACAACATTATGCAAGTCATTTGAGCATTACTTTGTAAAATTTCATCCTTTAAGCGTCTCTTCTTATTGAATTGGAGATTTCATTCAGTAAAATGTGAGATACTGATGGTAGAGAGATGGGTTTGTTTCTGTTTGTATGTGGTTATCAGGTAAAAGTGAAACTGTTAACAAGCAGTGTGCTTATCTGAAAAACACCCTTGGTTTGTTTTCCTGTTGACAGAGTTCACATTGTCCCAAAGAACTTCACTGAATCAACACAGGATATAAAAGAAATAACTCTATGAAAAAAAGCACTATATGTTTAAAATACACCTGTTTGAGAAGAAACAGGCTGTGAACTTGGGGCATTATTGTATGCAAAATAACAGCAAAAAACTCAGTAAACGTTTTAAAAGTTGTAATATTATGATGACCTACTGAGTCTAGAGCTTCAGGGATTAATGGCCTAATGATCAGTGAATTAATCGGGAATGATTTTGATGATTGGAAAGATTAGAGTTTTTCAAAAGTGACAGATTATTTGTCATATCTAACAAGAAAAGCACCCAGAGAGCACAGACCTCCGCCAAGGCAGATCAGTGGGCCCCCATGTACCCCACCCCCACCCCCATCACCACCAAATTTTAAAAATTTCTTCTTTGTGCCAGTATCAACATTTCCTGAAAATTTCATTAAAATCCGTCCATAACTTTTTGAGTTATCTTGGTAACAAACAAACAAACATGCACACACGCACACAAAGCAAAGTGATCACGATACCTCCTGGTGGAGGCAATAATGAAATGGGTATCTTTGGTCGTTACTTGATCATTAAGTCAATAAAACAAGTATTCACATTGCAGTCGACAGAGGTGTGTTCAATTACAACATTTTTGGCTCTTTTGGACACAAATCAAGCAGTTCATCAATATTTGTACAGCAATATTTCACTAAAAGTATGTCATTCTTCTTCGTAGTTCTCGGTTCAACTGGACTGGTTTAGCTGTTTTGAAATGACTAGTGTTTTTCTGTTTTTTACTCAAAGGTTTTATAAATATTAATATTGTCCCTGACAATTCCATGACTAATGCCCCCAAGACAAATGCCCACAAGACAAATGCCCACAACCTTAATGAAAAAAAGAGACAAATGCCCACAATTTGTAGTATGGCATTATTCCAATGGGGGAACTACGAGGGCCGTTCAATAAGTTCATGGCCTCACCCAGAACAGAACAACACAGACTGATAATTTATATTTTATTTTTCAACATAATCTCCATTTACAGCAATGCACTTGGTCCATCGATGTTCAAGCATCACTATCCCATCACGAAAGAATGTAACATCCTGTATTAAAACAACCAGTATTTCTGGGTGAGGCCATGAACTTATTGAACAGCCCTCATATATGAAGCATGCAAACCCTAACCCCTAACCCTAACAATGTATATAATTTTGTTACTTTTGTTGCTAATAAAATATTATGAAATAAAGTTGTGGGCATTTGTCTCTTTTTTCATTAAGGTTGTGGGCATTTGTCTGCGCACCATCCCGACAGTATCTTAAGATTAGCCAAAGCTAGCGTTTAGCTAACACTAGCTTAGTAAAGATATAAAAACACGTTCCAATCACAGAAATGGCAGATTTAAATGTCACTTTTGTCCTTTGTGATATATTATTAAACTATGTAAACTGAAGAAATACTTGGAACATCTTAAAGTTAGCTGAACCTGCTCCCAGCAGCAGACACATATCTGGTTTTCATTGGATCCACTGTTCCAGCTCATAGTCTGATCCATTTCACCGGGTAATTTTCAGTCTTTTATATTAAATTGATTTCCTTGTAAAATGTCAGACTCACAGTGTGGTAGACTGTCCTCTGAGCAGCTGTGGAGGCCGTATAGTAGTGTTCTCAGACAGGTGAACAGATGAACAGATGGAGGTGGAAAACAGGAGCATCTCAATTCAACCGCGGCCATTTAAAAAAAAAATGGCGGGTTTTCTTCCTCCGGCTGAATATGGCACTGTTGGTCACATTTGTATTTGTGTTTTCTACACAGAACTATCATACAGTTTGTCTCCACTTTTGCAAAATTTTTATTTTATTTCTTAGCTTTAATTTCTCTTAAAAATCAATCAAATCCAATGTAAAATAAATAAATAAATTGCTTTAGCATGTGAAATATATACAACATTTCATTCATTTCACTTACTGTATACTGTTACTGTATGTTTAATGTTATATTTTATTTGAAATATTTTTGTTTTAATAATTGTATTTCAAATAAAAATGCTTTTCTCTCCTTCATGTGTATATGTGTATATTTATCATAAATGAGGTTGAATAATGAAGTTAACGTGTATTTACAGAAATGTAATACTCATCATCCATCAACATTACACAAGTGCAGGAAACACAAACCAGATGCAGATGAATAATGTAGTAACTAGACGACACTGACTTCATAAAGACACTCTGCACAAAGGAGAAAAAGAAACTGTGATTAAAGTAACTCTGGGCTGTTTTGACGAACTCACTCCTACAGCCTTTACTGCTTATTTTTATTCCCTAAATGTGAGAATTTTACTTTCACAAAACTAATAAATCCACTGTGATCAGACATTTTTCCTCTGAACCAGGTCTGCCTTCGTTTCTCCCGTCTTGCACAAATCCCAGAGGAATTCTGGGAATGAGGTTGAGCAGCAGGTCTGAGTTCAGCTGCAGCTGGCATCAGTTATCAGAAATAAAAATAACCCCAGATATGAGAGGAATCTGTTCAACCTGACGCTGGAGTTTGGATTGAAAACACCGTGATTCACAGTGACTGATGAACAAACACATGTAGTTTATGTTAGAGCTGATAACATGTGGTTTATGGCCGTTTATCAGCTGCTCTGAGCGATAACGCAGAGGAGGCATGTGACATCATCTGGACGTCTGGTTTTTATTCCAAGATGCAGGAAAAAAGAAAAGATGCAGCAGCAGCAGCGTTAGTGAAGGTTGAAACTCCAGAGCAAACGCACCACACCTGTATGAGCCCACGGAGACGAGCTGATTCAGGGAAAGTGGCACTTTTATATGGGTTCAACATGATTACAGTCACAATAATAAGACTCACAATGATGAAAGTTCCTGCATGTGTGTGCGCTTCATCAGCAAACACAAACCCAGACCATCAGCCTGCATGGAAACACAGCAAAAGACAAACTCTGCAAACCTGGGGCTGGATCATCATTATATTATCACTGTCTTTAAAGCAGACTCATTTTGGTTCAGGGGTCACATGCCAGCCAATATGATCTGAAGTGGGCCGGACCAGTAAAATACTAACATAATAATATATAAATAATGTCAGTTCCAAACCTTTTATGTCTAACTTCTGTGTTTTACAGTGAAAAAAGTAAAATTATGCTATGAAAATGTTTAAATCTACAAACTATTCTTTAAAAAAAGGTGAATAACACGGAAACTATCAACAAAATAAAAATCATTAAGAAAAATAAGCACATTTTTAATAACATTCTGCCTCAGTTTATCATTTGCACATGTTCATTACAACTTACAGATCACAGTGGATCTACAAATACACAAAACATTTATTAACAGGCAGAATATTGATAAAATTGCATTTAATTCTCTTAAGGCATTTCAGGTTGTTCATGTTTGTTCAGGTTATTCACTGTTTTTGTGAAAGGATAGTTTGTAAACATAAACATGTTCATGTAATTTTACTGTTTTACACTAAAGAGAAAAATTTGGAGTTGTCATAGTGTCATAGTCATAGTTGACCTAGTATCAGACAGACCTGGTACCTGATGGAACTGGTACCAGGTGAATCCAGTACCTGATTACCCCATACCAAACATACCCAGGACCAGACAGACCCGGTACCAGACGGACCCAGTACCACACACCAGTACCAAACGGACCCGGGTTCGGTCCTCACCTTGTTCTTGGAGAAGACGCTGTTCATCCACTTGGTGAAGGTTTTCTTCTGGACCGCCATCCTCTGCTCCTGCAGCTCCCGGACCCGCCCCGCCCCGTCCTCCGGAACCTCCATCCTGATTGGCTGAGAGTCACATGGGGTTGGTTTAAAACTCTGAACATTTCCATTAATAGATCATCTGAATGTTCATATTGGTGATTACTATTCAGTTTTTCGTTCATTTTTACCCATTTTGTTGGTCATGTTTGTCCTTTTTTGGTTTTTTTTGCTCATTATTCTTCATTTTATTGCTAATTTTTTCACTTTTGTTCAGTTTTGTTCGGTTTTATTCATTTTGTTTAGATAGAAGGCTGAACATTTCCATTAATGTATCATCTGAATGATTGATTCTATTCACTTTTGTTCATATTGTTGATGATTTCATCTTTTTTCTTTTTTCTTTTTTTTACCAGTGTTTGTTCACATTGTTGATAATTTTGCACATTTTTATTCATTCTGTTGATTATTTTTGATAATGTTTTTGATTCCTCTTTTCATTTATTATTTATTTTTGTTCACTTTTTTTCCATTTTTTGACCATTTGGTTTTTTTCTTCACTTTTATATATTTTGTTGATAATTTTTTATCAGTTTTGTTTGTCGTTTGATGATTTTTTTATTCGTACAGTTCATTTTGTTTTCATTTTTCACTCATTTTTGCTCATAGTCCTCATAATTTACTTGGTTATTGTTAATTTTGTGCTGAAATCAGTTTAACTTATCCTATGGAACTGTCTTATTATTGTTTTTAGATTAAAAACTGAGTGGAATCCAGATTAAATGTTCCTGCAGAAGTCTACAACTGGCTCATATCCAGACCTTTGACTCATGCTGTTCACTGTTGAGTGTTCTGTGTCATTCATGCACCTGTTGTTTTATTCATATAGTCTGTGTTTCTTTCAGTTGGACGATGTTGGGAAACATACATTCTGTTTATTCTCTGTATATTCTGTGGTTTTTTTCCCCTGAGGCTGCAGTTGAAAATTATCCAGATGTTAACCCTTTAAAACCCTTTGTATCATTTTTTTTTTTTTTTTTGTCGTTTTCAATATGACTGCTAACATTAAATCATCCACCGCACATTTTGTAAGAAAATCTTTGGTAATTTTCAAAAAGTTATGTTAAGAAGAATATTTATATTGTTATTTAGTTGAAAATTGAAAAATATTGAAATTATGGTGCCGTTCAAGGGAAATAAAAAGGCTGTAAAAAAGTTCTATGTAAACAAAAAATTTAAATTAATATTAAAAAAAATACCTGAAATTTTCTATATTTTTTAAATTTTACAAAATTTATTTCTGAAAAACTGCACATTGATTTCCACCTATCCCATGAACATGTCATCCTCTTTGTTTTTTTTTCTAATAGGATAAAAGATACAGATAAAGTCATTATTATGAATGTGTTATTGCTCCTCTCAGAGTTCTGTATCCATAAATCTAAATTTTCTGGGGAAAGCTGTAACTTTATTGTGTTCTGTAAAACCTCTCACCTATACCTGCAGCTCCTTGTTCATACTGAACTTGTGAAAGCACTAAAAACTAAATGTCTCTGTGAAAAATTTTATATAGGATGTAGTGAGAATGTTGCTTAATTTTTTCTTTTACTTATTTATTCTTTTTATTTTTATATTTATTTTTTGGTATATTTTTGTACATTATTTCATTTTTTGTAAATGGTTTTATTATTTGCTATCTGTATGGCTTATTTTATTTAAATGTTTTAAAATTACCAATTTTCCTGGTAAGATGTATTTTCATATCTGAAGTTAACGTTGTTGTGAGCAAAAAGCTGCCAAAAACCACCCAATTTATCAAACATGATACAAAAAATATACCATAAACAAAATGACATGTCAAAATGTTTTTGTCTGGATTATGTTAAAAGGGCTAATAAACATTTAAATTCCCAAAAATGTTAATTTTGTGGCTAGTGTTTAATGGGTCAGGTTGTACAGGGTTAAAGTGTCAGAGACAATAAAGTGTAAAGTGTTAAATGTGTAAATAAATGAGGAAAAGCTCATGTGACAGGAGTCAAATGTGATGAGGTTGATTTTTTCCAGACACACCTTCAACTATAAAAATTCTTCAGCATCATAAACTTCAGTGTCATCATTAAACCTGATCTTTGACATCTGAACACCTTGGTATCTCTGTGTTTCTTCATTTTCTTACATGTTTATTCATTGTTACTTAAACAACAAAATAAATACTTTTCCTTAATCTTACATGCAATGAATGAAAAATACACAAAACTGAGCATGTTTTCCTTCTTAAATGTTAAGTAAACTTTGTGTCTATCGCACTTTTCCCAAATACAATCACAAAGGGTTTTACAATATAAGAGCAGAGTGGAATAAAACATGAAAAAGGAAATTATAAAAACCAAAATGTATCAGAACATCACTAAAAAGCATGTCATATATTATATATTTTAACAGCTAAAAGTGATCTTCATTTACCTCTGCTGATTCATTGTGTTTTTGAAGTTGAATCTTTTTAAAATGTTATTATCTAACTTTTTGTGTTAATTTTTGACTTTTTAAAGCACTCTGTGGTTCTGAAAAAGACTTTATTGAGACACATTTCTGACATGTTCAATATTTGTTTAGTGTTCCTCGTCGATCCTTCTGTAATTTTATCTGCACAGAAAATGACCTGATTGTTTCCATTTTAATCTAATTTAAAGCTTTTACATGTTGTATTTAAGATGATCAGACCTGCTGTAATGGTCTTTTTGCAGTAATATCTGTCAGACCATCATGTTTAATGCACAGAAAACACTGCAGGTTTCAGAAACAAGACAAACATGGTGAGTTTTTTAAGTTGAAACACTGTTTTACTTTTATTTAGTCCAATATGTATTATTTTTTTGCTATTTTAAAGCACTTTGTCTCTAAAAAAGACTTCATTGAGACAAATGTACAAGAGATTTGGCTTAAACATGCCTGAATATTTCCATTTTAATCAAATTTAAGGGTTTTTCATTTTGTATTTAAGCTGATCATGATATTTTTGCAGTAAAATATGTCAAATTATCATCTTTAATGTACAGAAAATGCTGCAGGTTTCAGAAACATTACAAACATCATGAGTTTTTGTTTTGTTTTGTTTTTTTTTTTTAAAGTTGAATCATTGTTTCTCTGTAACTTATTCCAATATTTATTATTTTTGGCTGTTTTTGACTCTTTTAAACCACTATCTGTCTCTAAAAAAGACTTAACTGAGGCAAATGTGTGAGAAAGCTGGCTTCAAAATACCTGAATATTTCCATTTTAATCAAATTTAAAGGTTTTTTTTAATCTTGTATTTAAACTGATGTTATTTTTGCAGTGAATCTATAAACCCACGGTGTTTTGTGTACATTTTAATGCTACAGGTTTCAGAAACAGGATAAACATGGTGAGTTTTTAAGTTGAATCATTGTTTTACTTTTATTTATTCCAATATTTGCTATTTTTTGCTGTTTTAGAGCACTTTGTGTCTCTAAAAAAGACTTAACTGAGGCAAATGTGTGAGAAAGCTGGCTTCAAAATACCTGAATATTTCCATTTTAATTAAATTTAAGGGTTTTTCATCTTGTATTTAAGCTGATCCTGATATTTTTGCAGTGAAATCTGTCAAACCATCATCTTTAATGCACAGAAAACACTGCAGGTTTCAGAAACATTACAAACGTGGTGAGTTTTTTTAAGTGAATTGTTGTTTCTCTTTAACTTATTCCAATATTTTTTTTTTTGCTGTTTTTGACTCTTTGAAACCACTTTCTGTCACTAAAAAAGACTTAACTGAGGCAAATGTGTGAGAAAGCTGGCTTCAAAATATCTGAATATTTCCATTTTAATCAAATTTACGAGTTTTTCATCTTGTATTTAAGCTGATCCTGATATTTTTGCAGTGAAATCTCTAAACCCACGTTGTTTACTGCACAGAAGCAGGACAAACGTCATCTTTTCTGTGCTATATTCATCTGTATGTGTCTTAGATCTTATATCAGACTGTACCTCAGCGTCTCCTTCAGCCTCGTCGTCTCGGTTTGTGCAGATGTTGCAGAAGAATCCGTTTGTGGACACGTTGGTCTGAGTGTTTCCATAAAGATGTTGGTGTGAACTTTGAAGCCATTGGATTTACGGCATGAGCAGGTCCGCTCACCTGACGGAAGCACCTGGAGGTCAAAGTTCACGCTCAGACTGGAAAACAGAGGTGGAACAGTGGGTTCACAGCGGTCCTTTCCTCTACAGACCACATTAAACTGATGAACTGGAACACTTTGGTCCTTTTCACATTCATTCATTAGTATTTGTTCATATTTTGGGTCCAGTTTACATCCTAAAAACCAGGAATGAAGAGTCGTATTTATCGTTATTTATCACATTGTGTCCCTTCAGCTTTAATTACTGTATAATTAAACTGATCATTTGTTCATCCATTGGTTTTATTTCATGTTTAAACTCTTCTGTGGGTTTGGGTTCATCATCTTTACATGTGTTAAATACTGACTTTAACTCCTCTGTTTAACTCCTGCATGTTCCTCTGAAGTGGAAGGAATGTCAGTGTTTTCTAAAATGTCTATTTTTCTGCTGCTGGACATTTGACTTTTGAAGAATAATAAAGATAATGTTAATGTATTAAGAGACATGAATGTACCGAGTTTATGGAGCGTATTCAACAGACAAATATTTAACCCTTTAAAGAAACTGAGGGTGACACAACATTTAGGTTTAAATCTATGAAATCAAATGAAAGAGATTTAGGTTTAAGAGGAAGACGAGGAGGAGGAGGAGGAGGAGGGGAAGAATGAGAAGGAGAAAAAGAAAGAGGAGGAAGAGAAGGAGGAGGAGAAAAAGGCGAAGGAGGAGAAGCAAGAGGAGGAGAAGAAGGAGGAGGAAGAGGAGAATGAGAAAAATGAGGAGGAGAAAAAGGCAGAGAAGAAGAAGAAAAAGAAAGCGGAGGAGGAGAAGGAAAAGGAAAAAGAAGAACAAGACAGGAGGAGGAGGAGAAGACAAACGAGGAGAAAGAGAAGGAGGAAGAGAAGGAGAAAAAGGTGGAGGAGGAGGAGAAGAAGGATGGAGAGGTAAAAGAAGAACAACAAGATGGAGGAGGAGGAGGAGGAGGAGAAAAAGAAGAAGAAGAAGAAGAAGAATTCAGTCTTCATTTCCAGCCTCACAAACCAACATGTGGTTCCTGTTAGTCTGAGTTTATGAAAAGTTTAACAGAAAAATACTGAATAATTCTATAATCTGGAAAAAAACAACAAATGACCTGATGGAGAAAAAACAACAAAAGAGACGATAAACTGGAACAAATCTGATGAGTCTGACATCGACCACAAGAAAACATCTGAGGAATGAAAGAAGGAAGGAAGGAAGGAAGGAAGGAAGGAAGGAAGGAAGGAAGGAAGGAAGGAAGGAAGGAAGGATGGTCTTCTACAGACCCAGGGTCACATGGGTCTGATTCTGTCAATCATCCTCTGGATCAGGTCTGACCAAATCTGATCCAGTATTTAGTCCACTTCTGTCAGATTTTAGTCCAACTTTAGTCCAGTTTAAGTCAAGGTTTAATCCAATTTTCATCCACTTTTAGCTCAGATTTGTTGCATTTTAATTCAGTTTATACCCCATTTCTAGTCCAGTTTTAGTCAAAGTTTTAGTCCAGTTTTTACCACATCTTTAGTCAAAATTTGGTCCAATTTTAACCCAGTTGTTAGTTGAGCTTTAGTCCAGTTGTGTTCTACTTCTTATCACATTGTAAAGCAGTTTTTAGTTCAGTTTCAGTCCACTTCTTTTCCAGTTTTAAATTAAATTTTCATCCAGTTTTAGCTCAGGTCTAGTCGAACTTTAGTCAGATTTTAGTCCAGATGTCGACCACAGGAAAACATCGGACGGATGGATGGATGGATGATGGTCTTCTACAGACTCTGGGTCACATGGGTTTGATCCTGTAAATCATCCTTTGTTTATAGCCTGATACATAAAGGTCTGACCAAATCTGATCCAGTACTTAGTCCACTTCAGTCAGATTTTAGTCCAATTTTAATCCAATTTTTATTCCAGCTTTAGTCCAGTTTAAATCAAGGTTTAATACAATTTTCATCCAGTTTTAGCTCAGATTTGTTGCATTTTAATTCAGTTTATTCTCCATTTTTAGCCCAGTTTTAGTCAAAGTTTTAATAACGTTTTTACTACAGCTTTAGTCTAAGTTTAGTCCAATTTTCATCCAGTTCTCAGTTGTAGTCAACTTTAGTCAGATTTTTGTCCAGGTGTCGACCACAGGAAAAAATCTGATGAATGAATGAATGAATGAATGAATGAATGAATGAATGAATGAATGATGGTCTTCTCCAGGCTCTGGGTCACATGGGTCTGATCCTGTCAATCATCCTCAGTTTATAACTTTATTGAAACCACATTTATGACAGAATGGTTTTATTCCGGAAACATTGGTTAATGCGTCACCTCCTGTTCCATCCCTTCCATAAGTGTCATAAAAAACTGAAAAACACCTCCATGTTGAGGTGGAATCTGTAAATATTAGAACATATGGATTTACTGAAGACAAACAGGAGCTGAGACGTAAATGTGTTCAGATACACTTTAATAAAATATACACTCCCTGCTGAGTTGTACATAGGAAACTGATTTACGTATTTCATGGATTATTCACATTAACATACAAACTGTTCCAGATACAATAGTTTCACGTGTGAAACAACGATTCAACACAATCACAACTTTCACACACGACTGAAAAGCATCTTTAAAATAAAAAAATAAACGAAGAAACGTGAAGCGTAGAGTCTGTTTACATACACGGTTCAGTTTGATCCTGCGGAGTTCATGTTCACACTGAATTTAAAAGAAGTGACGAGACGCTGCTGAATCCTCGAGGACGAGTCAAGTCCTGTCATAAGAACAGACGAAGAAAAAAAAAAAAAGAACAGATGAAGGCACGGAGGGTGGATTTAAGAGGAAACAACGGAGAAAAACCAGAGAAACCGACTGGGATAAGATTATTACATGAACGTCTGACCAATGCTCATCCAGTATTTAGGCCACTTTAGTCTAGAGTTAGTCCACTTTAGTATAGATTTAGTCCACTTTAATCTGATTTAGTCCAATTTAGTCTAGAGTTAACCCACTTTAGTATAGATTTAGTCCACTTTAATCAGATTTAGTCCAATTTAGTCTCGAGTTAGCCCACTTTAGTATAGATTTAGTCCACTTTAATCAGATTTAGTCCAATTTAGTCTAGAGTTAGTCTACTTTAATCTAGATTTAGTCCACTTTAGTCAGATATTAGTCCAGATTCAGTCCAGTTTTAGTTCAGTTTTAGTCCAGGTTTGGTCCAGTTTCATTCCAGGTTTGGTCCAGTTTTAGTTCAGTTTTAGTCCAGGTTTGGTCCAGTTTTAGTCCAGTTTTAGACCTGTTTTATTCCAGGTTTGGTCCAGTTTTAGTTCAGTTTTATTCCAGGTTTGGTCCAGTTTTAGTTCAGTTTTATTCCAGGTTTGGTCCAGTTTTAGTTCAGTTTTATTCCAGGTTTGGTCCAGTTTTAGTTCAGTTTTATCCCAGGTTTGGTCCAGTTTTAGTCCAGTTTTATTCCAGGTTTGGTCCAGTTTTAGTTCAGTTTTATCCCAGGTTTGGTCCAGTTTTAGTCCAGTTTTATTCCAGGTTTGGTCCAGTTTTAGTTCAGTTTTATCCCAGGTTTGGTCCAGTTTTAGTCCAGTTTTATTCAATAAACAGTGGACAGTCTGTTGAACTGTCCCAGCTTCGTTTTCAGTCTTTTCCAGCTCTTTGTTTCCGTCTCTTTCATCTCAGACTTTCATTTCTCTTTCATCGATTTTCCTCCTCATCTGAGAAAAGAACAGGACTGAAGTGATGTGTTAAAGACAGGTGTGACCTGAGACGCTGAGGTCATGCGTGGCGTTTCCGTCTTTGCTCTGTATGTACAGTAAAGACAAAGCCACGTGGCGGCAGCTGTCAGGAGGTCAGAGGTCAAGGGTCAGAGGTCACAGGTGCGCATCCTCCTCTCCGCCGCCATTTACAATGTGAGGAAACCGAAGACGCAGAGTGACGGCGTCTCAGTCGACGGTCGCTGCCGCGGTCGTCCATCCTGTTCACGCCTGACGCCGCCGACCTTTGAGCCCCTGGACCCCAAAGCAACCAGTCAGGAGGCGCCGGTTACAGACGACACGCAGACGACTTTCACTTTTGATTGTTGATTAAAATCCCACTGATCTGCAGAGATTTTAATCAAACACTAAAGTCACTTGTTTAGACTCAGGTTGATCTGAGTCATATTTTCAGGTCAGTTTTAGGCTTCGTTTACGCTCATGTGGATAATTTAATCTAAAACTCTGTCCATGTTTCCAATTTCCAGAATATTTCCGTACAAACTCCTTAAATTTCTGCAATTTTAAATTAAACTAAAGGAGCGAAAAGGGGTGTCAAAACCTCATTGAAATGGATGTTTTTCCGCAGCGAAGGAGGCGTTGATCAGCCTTCGATTCACACACACACACACACACACACACACACACACACACACACACACACCAGGTCTCTGATGTTCAACAAATACTGATGGAAAACGATAACAGGCTGATCTGTGGAGTAAAAGAAAAGATGAACAAGTGGATAAATGAAAAGCCTTTGGATGGCAGAAAGGGAGGAGGAGGAGGAGAAGAAGTAAGTGGAGGAGAAAGAGGAGAAGAAAAGAAGAGGAAGAAGAAGGAAGTGGAGGAGGAGGAGAAGAAGAAGAAGAACAAGGGGGAGGAGGAGGAGGAGAAGGAGAAGGAGGAAGAGAAGAAAGAAGAGAAGGAGGAGAAGGAGGAAGGAAGAGAAGAAGAGAAGGAGGAGGAGAAGGAGGAGGAAGAGAAGAAAGAAGAGAAGGAGGAGAAGGAGGAAGAGAAGAAAGAAGAGAAGGAGGAGGAGGAGGAGAAGAAGAAGGAGAAGAAGAAGGAGGAGAAGAGGAGAAGAAAAGGAAGAGGAAGAAGAAGGAGGAAGTGGAGGAGGAGGAGGCAGACAAGGAGGAAGTGGAGGAGGAGGAGGAGGAGGAGAAGACGAAGAAGATGAAGGGGGAGGAGGAGGAGAAAGAAGTGAAGGAGAAGAAGAAAGTGGAGGAAGAGGATGACATCAAGGAGGACAAGGGGGAGGACAAGAAAGAAAAAAGAAGAAAAAAAACACAAAATGTCTAATTGTCTACTAAACTAATCTAAATCCACTGATTATTGATGGTTTTTCTCAGGTTTTTAAATAAATCTAATACTTTGATTCAACCTCATGTTAAAGGAGACAGAGACAGTTTAGTCCAAGAAAAGGTCAAATAGGAGATAATGATGAAGAAACGATGTTAGAACAAGTAGAAGATTTAGAAGAAACAGGATTAAAAGTCAAATACGAGGCCGACGTTACAGCAACAAATGATGTTTTATTCTTCAAAAGGAAATAAAATGAGTCTGAACTAAATGAAAACAGGAACACGAGCTGGAGTTCAGATGAATTTAGAGACAAAAAAGACAAGATCCGATGAAACGTCATGGAATCATGTGGAGAAAATGAGCAAATAAAGTTGAAAATTCATTTCTGAAAACACATCAAAAAGTACAACTCATTTATTCTCAAAAGTCATTGAACTCAACTTTATTTGAACTGTTTCATGAAAGTTAAATGAGGAGGACAAAGTTGAAATGTTGAGGATAAGGTTAAAAAAAACATGTCCCACTTCATCCTCATGTGGTTTTAATTTCAGCTGAAGTTGTGAAATGTTGAATTCAGTTGAAATGTGGAGGAAACATGAAAGTTGAAAACAAACAATGAAGATGAAATGGAAGGAATGAATGTGGTGCACTTTTACACTTGAGTCTCCACATTCTAATATATTTTCTAATTATTATATATTTAATAAATAATATTTCTATTTATTTTGTTTTTTCCTCTAATTTATTTATTTTTTTTAAGTCTGGTTCTAATTCTCTTTTAAACAAATCTTCCTCCTTATTTCTCCCATTAAATGTGTTTAAAATTTGTGTTTGTTTATCAGTGTGGTTGTTTAGATGTGTTGTTTATGTGTTTGTTTATGTGTTCATTTGTTTGTTTGTTTGTTTGATGCTTTGTCTTGGATCTACCAGCGGTTTCTCCTCCTCTCTGTTGTGACCTTTGACCTCTGACCTCAGGTTGCAGTTCGTTTGCTGCTGGTTCCTGTCTTATGAGTCTGTGGTTCTGAGTCCTGGTCCAGGTCCAGGTCCTGGTCCTGGTCCTGGTCCTAGTCCTCGTGGTGGTTGTACAGGGTGTCTGCTGTGGGGTCCTTGCGGTGGGTGGGGGGCACCAGGTGCTCGGGCAGGTCCAGGGGCAGCTCGTATCCCTCCAGTTTGACCTTGATCAGATGCTGTGCCAGGGCGAACTCCTCGTCGTCCAACATGCCGTCCTTGTCGCAGTCGGCCAGTCTCCAGATCTTCCCCAGGACGGTGTTGGGCAGACGGGACTTGGTCATCTCCTTCTTGGCGTTGACGCCGCTGATCTTCCCGTTGACGGGCATTAGCGTGTAGAAGATCTCGTCGTAGCGGTGTTTGTCCCGGCTCACGATCCAGTCCTCGGCGTCGGCGCCGGCGCTGATGCCCTCGCCGTAACCCCGCCCGAAGGGGCCGTCCTCGGAGCCCTCGAAGGCTCCGCCCGATACCATGGCCGGGGGCTGCTTGGACTCCTCCTCCCGGATCATCGCCATGAGAACGGCGATCTTTGACGCCAACATCTTATCCACGGACTCGATGAGCTTCATCTTCAAAGACGGAAACTTACTGAAGTCGTAATGTTGGAGCTGGTCCTGGAAGAGAATAGAAACTGGATCAGAACAGAACCAGGTCCAACAGAGACCGGATCAGAACAGAACAGAACAGGGTCCAACAGAGACCGGATCAGAACAGAACAGGGTCCAAAAGGACACAAACAGAAACTGAATCAGAGCAGAACCGGGTCCGAAAGGACACAAAAAGAGACCAGATCAGAACAGAACCGGGTCCAAAATGACATAAACCGGATCAGAACAGAACCAGGTCCAAAATGACACAAACAGAAACTGGATCAGAAGAGAATATAAAGGTCTGATCAAATCTGTCCCCAGTATTTGGTCTGCTTTTAGTCCAGTTTTGGTCGACCTTCTGCCCAGTATTGGTCCAGTTTTAGCTCAGTTTTAGTCCAGTTTTGGTCCAGTTTTAGTCCAGTTTAAGCCCAGTTTTAGCTCAGTTTTAGCTCAGTTTTGGTCCACTTTTAGCTCACTTTTAGCTCAGTTTTGGTCCACTTTTAGCTCAGTTTTAGTCCAGTTTTAGCTCAGTTTTAATCCAGTTTAAGCCCAGTTTTCGTTCAGTTTTAGTCCAGTTTTAGCTCAGTTTTGGTCCAGTTTTAGCTCAGTTTTGGTCCACTTTTAGCTCAGTTTTAGTCCAGTTTTAGCTCAGTTTTGGTCCAGTTTAAGCCCACTTTTAGCTCAGTTTTGGTCCACTTTTAGCTCAGTTTTAGACCAGTTTTAGCTCAGTTTTAGTTCAGTTTTAGCTCAGTTTTGGTCCAGTTTTAGCTCAGTTTTGGTCCAGTTTTAGCTCAGTTTTGGTCCACTTTTAGCTCAGTTTTAGTCCAGTTTTAGCTCAGTTTTAGTCCAGTTTTAGCTCAGTTTTGGTCCACTTTTAGCTCAGTTTTAGTCCAGTTTTAGCTCAGTTTTAGTCCAGTTTTGGTCCACTTTTAGCACAGTTTTAGTCCAGTTTTAGCTCAGTTTTGGTCCACTTTTAGCTCAGTTTTAGTCCAGTTTTAGCTCAGTTTTAATCCAGTTTAAGCCCAGTTTTAGCTCAGTTTTAGTCCAGTTTTAGCTCAGTTTTGGTCCAGTTTTAGCTCAGTTTTGGTCCACTTTTAGCTCAGTTTTGGTCCACTTTTAGCTCAGTTTTAGTCCAGTTTTAGCTCAGTTTTGGTCCAGTTTATGCCCACTTTTAGCTCAGTTTTGGTCCACTTTTAGCTCAGTTTTAGACCAGTTTTAGCTCAGTTTTAGCTCAGTTTTGGTCCAGTTTTAGCTCAGTTTTGGTCCAGTTTTAGCTCAGTTTTGGTCCACTTTTAGCTCAGTTTTAGTCCAGTTTTAGCTCAGTTTTAGTCCAGTTTTAGCTCAGTTTTGGTCCACTTTTAGCTCAGTTTTAGTCCACTTTTAGCTCAGTTTTAGTCCAGTTTTGGTCCACTTTTAGCACAGTTTTAGTCCAGTTTTAGCTCAGTTTTGGTCCAGTTTTAGTCCAGTTTCATTCTGTAAACACTGGACAGTCTGTTGAACCGTCACAGCTTCATTTCTAGTCTTTTCCATCAGTATTTTTTTTTCCGTCTCATTCATCTCAGACTGTTTTATTTTTTATTTTTTACTTTATTTTCTTCTTCGTGTCTGTTAAACCTCACATGGTGTTCTGATTTTCTAAAACCTTCTGAATTCATCTGAATGTCATTTGAACACTAAACTGACATGAGATCAGCCTGAGAAACAACATCTGGATGCGAGGACGACAACAGCGATCTGCAGCTGGACGCGCCGTCCTCCGCGACCTCTGACCCCTGAGCGGGAACACAGTGTCCGAGTGGACGACATCAGCGGGGACTGGAAGAACCCCAAACACACCTGCAGACGGAGCTCGAGTCCACAAGGACTCAGTCACTGGAGGAAAAACTGGGCCTAAAGTCAGTTCATCTGCTGCGATCTGGAAAAACAGCCTGAACATGAACAACAGGACATGAACATCAGAGCGACAGCGTCAGCTCTGGGTAGAACTGATGGAAACATGTGGAGATGATCCACTGGAGTTACTGTTCATGTCCACTCTGGTCCGGTTGGAGACACGATCTTTTATTTTCATGAATGAAATAAATAAAGAAACTAAAGGAAACAGGCCTCCCCCGCAAGGTTCTATTAGTTTGGGATTTTCATTCTAGTTTAGTTTTATTTAGTTTTGACTTTTTTTCTCTACCACAAGTGACCACAAGTGACGGACCGTCAAGTGTCGTATGGTGCCACTAGCTAAAATTGCTTGAGCAAAATAAATCGCTTTCATATCAATCCAACATTGACAAAGATGAAAACGAAGGGAATTTTATCCATAATTTTTGTCTGTTTTAGTTAGTTTTGTAAACACACAATACAGTTTCAGTTAGTTATCGTTTTTTTCTTTTAATTATAGTTGTTATGTATTTCATTTTCAACGAAAATGTTTTTACAATTCTAGTTTTCGTCATTTCATTATTCTTCGTTAACAATAATAACCTTGCTCCCCCGTCACCCCCCCACCCCAGGGGGGCGTGTCTTTACCTGCATCTTGGCGACGTTGGGAAAGTCTCCGGGGCTGATGTGGTGTTCCCTCTGCAGGTGGGCGTAGATCTCAGGCAGGTTCATGATAAGCTCCTCCTTCTTCTTCTCTCGTCCAAACAGAGACGGCATCTCCTTCTTCAGGTAACTGATGATGTAGGCGTGAACCTGACGACCACAACACACGACAAAGTTTCAGCTTTATTCATATTTTATTTATATACTGAATATATGCATACATTTAAACAGGGTGCGATTTGTCAAAAAAAACAGAGGGGTGGATGGGTTTTTTTTTTCTTCCTTTGGTCGCAGCGGTGTGTGAGTGTGTAAGTGTGTGTGTGTGTGTGTGGGGGGGGTGCAGTTCATAACTAACGTAACTGACGCTGGCGTGAAACAACAGCGAAACTTAACTAGGGGTGTTAGAAAATTGGTTCTGCAATATATATTTCATTTCACAATACTGTATCAATATTTTTAGGGATTTATTCAAATGCAGATATTGTGGAGATTCATTTTTGTTTTTTGGTTTTCTTTATTTTTTATATCTTATTTATTATTATTTTAACATTATACATCTTAAACTGTACTGTCTGTAAAACAGAATTTCAGTTTGAACACAGGAACATTTTGTGATATAACATTAGATTCTGTTGGGATCAAATAAAAATGTGTTTAGTATTTGTGCAGATTTCTGGTGTAACTCAATTCTTCCAGGAAATAATCATTTTAAAAAAGAAACAAACAAAAAAATTGCCTTTTTAACAGTATCATGATATATCGTGATATACTGTATCGTGATCCTAGTATTGTGATTTGTATCGTATCGCCAGATTCTTGCCGACACACAGCCCTAAACTTAACCTTTCATCGTCCAACTCCTGGTTCTATTCCTCTGTTATTCAGCGGATCTTACATGAAATGTTCACACCTTCTAACCTGTATCCACTGGACCCCCTCCACTGCTCTATGGCGCCCCCACAAATGCTGGGCCCCATGAACTTGTCACGTTCACCTTCACACACACACACACACACACACACACACACACACACACACCCTCCTCTCTCTTTATGGTGAGGGGAATGAATGTGGATGTTTGCGAATTCGGAGACTGTGACAGTTGGGTTCAGGTGAACATTAGTGTCAGTAATGAAGGAAATAGGAGGAAGAAAAACTGACACTCATGGTGGGATTTACAGCAGGTTGGTTGACACCCCCCCACCCCCGAGGATGAAATTCATTGAGCAGAAGTAGGGATATAAAAACCAGAAGGGGGGGATGCTCACCCTCCAACCAATCACACCCTGCATATATACACAGGGTGGGGAAGCAAAATTTACAATATTTTGAGGCAGGGATTGAAAGACAGTGTATGACCAATTAGTTTATTGAAAGTCATGAGAATTTATTTGCCACAAGAAAATGTAAATCATAGAAAATGTTTTTATTCTATGTGTCCTCCTTCTTTCTCAATAACTGCCTTCACACACTTCCTGAAACTTGCGCAAGTGTTCCTCAAATATTCGGGTGACAACTTCTCCCATTCTTCTTTAATAGTATCTTCCAGACTTTCTCGTAATAGTTTTGCTCATAGTCATTCTCTTCTTTCCATTATAAACAGTCTTTATGGACACTCCAACTATTTTTGAAATCTCCTTTGGTGTGACGAGTGCATTCAGCAAATCACACACTCTTTGACGTTTGCTTTCCTGATTACTCATATGGGCAAAAGTTTCTGAAAAGGTATGGATAATAGTGTTAGGTATGATTATGACATCAATATATGTTTGGTTTCAAAACAATTGATGTAGTGCCTGCTGAGGAAAAACAACTAAATGTTCATTGTAAATTTTGCTTCCCCACCCTGTATATATTAATTTGGGGAAGCCATGGCGCAGATGGTAGAGCAGGTCAATAACCGAAGGGTTGGTGGTTTGTTTTTATTACTGTTTACTTTGTTCATATTTGTTAAGATATTTTTTGTTTATTTCTGTTCATTCTGTTTTATCATATTTCTCAAATTTTTATTTTTATTTTACTGGTCCAGCCTGTTTGAGATCATATTGGGCTGTGAATAAACGTGAACAAATATGAAAAACCTGAAATGTCTTAAGTGTAATTTTACTGATACTCTGCCCGTTATTAAAGGTTTTGTCTATTTGTAGATCCACTGTGGTCTGTGAGTTATAACGTACATGTGTAAATGATTAACTGAGGCAGAATATTAGTAAAATGACACTTATTTTTCTTAATAAATTTCAGGTTCTTCATGTTGTTCATATTTTTTAAAGGATAGATTGTAAATATAAACATGTTCTTTAATGTGATTTTACTCTTTTACTCTAAAACATAGCTAAAGGTTTGTAGTTGTCGTTATTTATAGGTTGTTCTGTTATTATTTTACTGGTCTGATCCACTTTACATCATTCATTCATTCATTTTCTGAACCCGCTTTATCCTCACTAGGGTCACAGGGGTCGCTTGGAGCCTATCCCAGCTACATAGGGGCGAAGGCAGGGTACACCCTTGTCAAGTCGCCAGTTCATCGCAGGGCACTTTACATCATATCGATCTGAATGTGGAACCTGAAGTAACATGAGTTTGATGTTCCAGTTCTATAAATTCAACCAGGTCTCACATTTGGGTGAATTTCATTTAATAAATAACCGACAGCATCAACGTAAACAGTGACTTTTCACGAGAATCAATCATTTTGGGGGGGGGGGGGGGGGGGCGGGGGTGCTTTCTGGCTAGTTTTTATTACACCTGAATGGAGCAACTGTAACACAACAATTTCCCCAGGGATTGATAAAGTGTTCTGATTCTGAAAAACATGTTTAATGAGGTCACAGTAAACTTGACCTTTGACCTTTAATCTCCATATTCTGATCTGTTCGCCCTCGGGTCCAACTGACCATTTGTGCCAGAGGTTAAAGACGATCTGCGAAGGCGTGGGTGGAATATCACGTTCCTGAGTCATGGACAGACAGATGGACACGCCGCGGCTCAGCCATAAATCGCTGAAAGGCCTGATGGGAAAAACGGCTGCAGCAAGGGACCGGCCTCTGCGACCTCAGCTGTTTGTAAAGTGTTTTCTCATATTTTAAGACAAACACATGCAGGAGACGGAGCGGCGCCGGTTCACATATTAACATACGGAGCCGCTGATGGATGGGTCCGAGTCCCGCAGACCCGCCCCAGAGCATGATGGGAAGTGGAGGAAGGAAAGGAGGGGCAGCGAGGCAGGAGGTGAGGTTATTGACTGTGTGAGGGCCGGGGGCCAGCATACATCAGCATCAGTAATCCACGGCTCACACACAGAGGACGCACAAACAGCTGGACCTGAGCTCACGGGGACACGCATGTCCTCGCCAACACGCTAACAAACACAGGAAGTCACATGACGGCGCAGGTATTTACTATGAGCTGCTGTTTGATTTACTCCTGCACGTGTTCTGTGCTTCTATGGTACGTTCAGGTGCAGGCGGACGCGTCAGTGTTTCATTTATGCACTGATGATTTTTGATGATTCTCATGAAAAGTCACTGTTTACATTGATGCTGTCGGTTATTTATTAAATGAAATTCACCCAAATGTGAGAGCTGGTTTGAACAGGAACGTCCAACTCATGTTACCTCAGGTTTCACATTCAGATCAATATGATGTAAAGTGGATCAGAACCAGTAAAATAATAACAGAATAACCTATAAATAACGACAACTACAAACCTTTAACCATATTTTAGCGTACAGGTGTCAAACATGTGGCCTGGGGACCAAATCCGGCCCGCTAAAGGGCCCAGTCTGGCCCTTGGTATGAAGCTGTGAAATGCAACAATTACACTAAGATATGAACAATCCTTTCATTTCAGGTTCCACATTCAGACCAATTCAATCTCCAGTGGGCAGGACCAGTAAAATACTATCATAATAACATATAAATACTAACAACTCCAAATTTTCTCTACGTAAATGTAAACATTTTCATGTATTTACATTAAAACAAAGTTTAATTTTGCAAAGAATGTGAATAACCTGAACAAATATGAACAACCTGAAATGTCTTAAGAGAAGTAAGTACAATTTTAATAATATTCCACCTGTTCCTAAATGTTTTGTGTATTTGTAGATCCACTGTGATCTGTAAGTTATAATGTACATGTGGAAATGATAAACTGAGGCAGAATATTGTTAAAATTACACTTATTTGTTTCAGTTTGTTCATGTTATTCACATTGTTTGAAAGGATAGTTTGTAGAGGCAAACATCTTCATAATGTAAATTTACTTTTTCACTCTAAAACATAGAGAAAAGTTTGGAGTTGACATTATTTATATATTACTATTATTATTCTGTTATTATTTTACTGGTTCGGCCCACTGCAGATCAAATTTAGCTGAATGTGGAACTGAACTAAAATGAGTTTGACACCCCTGTTAGAGTAAAAGAATAAATCACATTAAGGAAAATGTTTACATTTCCAAACTATCCTTAAAAAAAATTAACAACATGAAATTAATTAAGAAAAATAAGTGTAATTTTACTAATATTCTGCCTCAGTTTATCATTTACACATGTACATTATCACTTACAGATCACAGTGGATCTACAAACACACAAAACATTTAATAACAGGCAGAATACTAGTAAAATTACACTTACGACATTTCAGGTTTTTCATATTTCTTCACGTTTATTCACAGCCCAGTATGATCTAAAACAGGCTGGACCAGTAAAATAAAACTTTGAGAAATATGATAAAACAGAATGAACAGAAATAAACGAGCAAAAAACAAAAAAATTAACATATATGAACAAAATAAACAGTAATAAGAACAAAACATGCACAAAAATTAGCAAAAAAAAATCTACAAAATTATGTTAAAATGGACTTATTTCTCTTAAGACATTTCAGGTTGTTCAGTTGGTTCATTTTTTTAAAGGATAGTTTATAAATGTAAACATTTCATGTAATTTGACTTTATTGCACTAAAACAAAGGTTATTGTGATAGTATTTACTGATCTGACCAACTTTAGATCATATTGGTCTGTTTGTGGAACCTGAACTAACATCATTTTAACATCAGTGATTGTTAAAATCTTCAGTATAATTCATCCACGGGTCTGATCGGACCCTTTGGAGGTCCGGTTCTGACCACGAACCCTTGTTATAAAATAATAAATCAACTATTGGCTCTGAGATGTAGAAAGGATCTGAAACTAACAGAATACGATCATGTGCAGGATTTGAAGTGAACATGCATCTGTGATCGAGTCTAAAATAGAACGCTGTGTTTTTCACTGTAAAGCAGGTCTGAGCGTCAGTGAACACATCACTGATATTTATCATCTGAGACTCACATGTTGTGAAGCTTAGATGACGATGGAAAAACTGCAGAAAAGGGTCACAAAGTGCAGAAAACGGAGGAAGTGAAGGAAGCAGAGGTTGGGAGCTTTAAAGAGCCTTTTCCAGCAGGAAGTCGTTCTTTTCAGGAACAGACCTCTGAACTCCACAAAACACCCGACACTTGGACATTTCAAACAATCTGACCACGGATCGTCTGACGGTGAAAATAAATGTGGACGTCCGATTCCTTTTCTGCACATAAACACGTCGACTGGAGGAGGAAACGGCGCTTTAATCTTTGATTCTTCCACTAAATGTACATAAATGCATCCACATCCGCAGGGCCGTATTAACAACATTATGGGCCCCTGGGCAAGGCAGGGTACTGGGGCCCCTACCACAACTACTCACAGGAATTAGTATTATTATTATTATGGCTGGAAGTCACTGGTCTCCAGGACCGGTGACCATAAGTGAAAGTCAGTCCAATTCATGCTGCCCCGTTGTTTATGAAGCTGATTTTTATAAGTTTCAGTCTTGAAAAAGAACATTCACCTGTACAGTTGGTCACCATCATGCACATGATCACTGAGTGACATTTCAATAGTCGGGAATACAGATTTCAAATTGATAAAAATTATTTTTCTGTACAAATTCTACTACAAAAAAATTTTAAAATCTGTTTAAAAAAAAAAGAAAAAAAAGAGACTGATAAATTATAATACAAAATGAAACAAATCTATATAAAATAATGGAAAAATTTGAGTACAAAAAAAAAAAAAAAAAAAATTAAAAATAATTGGAAAAAAAAGTAGAAAAGAACATAAATTAGCAATTAAAGAAGTACCTATAGGCCTTTGATGGGGATGTATCATATATGATATAAGGGGGCATTGAAGGGTTAACATACATAGATTTAGCATAAGGCCCCTATTTGGGGGGGGCGGGGTGCAGGTGAGTGCCCATCAGGCCCATGTGTTAGACGGCCCTGAGCATCCACCAGATCCAGGAGAGGCCACCGGGGGGGCTGTGTGCTCACTGACTTAAACCCTAGCTTAATGCTGCTTTCAGGTGTAATCAAGAAGATGATGCTTTCCACTTGTGAATTTCATTTACATTTGTGTTGCGTTCAAGTACTTTTGTTGTCGTAGTGAAATGAATAATGGCTGACAAACACAACTGATCATGTATCTGCTACTTGGGTAAAACAGTTTAGGACAAGTAATTCATCTGACGCATCATTTTTTGTAATTTTTTTTTTTTTTTTTTTTTTTGCAGGTTGTGTATACAAGAAATGTGTAAAATCATCAGCAGAACGTTAATAAAAGTGTTGTTTATCATTGACCATAGATCCCTCATTGCTCTCTGCCATTTTGAAAAGGTCAAAGGTCATTTTCATCCCAGTTCTCCAGTGGAAAATACAATGTGAGGAGGTGTTCATTTAAGTTCACAACTAGTATTTACCATAATTCCCACAGCACGTGAAGGCAGCATTGGTTTAGTCTCACTTCAGTTTTCTGCTTCTGAATAAAAGTGTGTTTCATTTCCTTCAAAGTAAAACTGAGTCTGTGTGTGGTCAGGTCAGAGGTCAGAGGTCACATGATCACATTCCATCACGTATTTTAGTTCCTTGAAATAAAAGCTCTTAATCTGGGTGAAAGCGTCTCATTTCCTGTCTCACCTTGGCCAGTCGCGCCCTCTTGATGAGGTCGTTGAGTTTACGCAGAGCGGCGTTCCTCGGCAGACTCTGGATGTCGCGGAACAGGTCCTGAGACTCTGCCTCAAACAGACGCCTGCGAGACCAAGACCAGGGTTTAGTTTAACCAATGACCAACAGAACTGTGGGAAACTGAGGCTTTAACGCAGAGAATTCCAAGTCCTTTTAGTACAGGGGCCACATACAGTCTGGAAATTACAACCTATAAATAATGAGTAAATAATGCACAGTTAAGTTCTGTGTACCTGTAAATAATGACAACTGATACTAAAAGATGTTTCAGGAGTAAATAAACGCTGAGTCTTGAGAAGTTGTTCATAAAGTTAAATGTATTAATTTTTGGTTCGTGTTATTGAATGTTTTGTGTATTTGTAGATCCACTGTGATCTGTACATTATAATGTACATGTGTGAATGATAAACTGAGGCAGAATATTATTAAAATTACACTTTATCTTCTCAGGATATTTCAGGTTGTTCATGTTTGTTCAGGTTATTGACAGTTTTTGTTAAAGGACAGTTTGTAAATATAAACATTTTCATTTTTGGACTAAACACAGACAGAGTTGGAGTTGTCATTACTTATAGTTTATTACACTATTATCCTACTGGTTAAGTTGGATATTATATATATATATATATATATATATATATATATATATATATATATATATATTATAATATTGGTCTGAATGTGGAACCTGAAATAACATGATTTTAACATCATTAATGTTAATGTCTTTTGTGTAATGTTTACACAAGTTCATCTTCTTTAATTAATTAATTAATTAATAAAAGAGTGAATATATACATAATTTAGATATTGTCTGAATATTTTCCTTTAAGGACATAAGAGATGTAAACTTAAGAAACGTTCTCCACCTTTAAGCAGATGAACAGAAGGCTGATGTTGGACAAAAGCCTTTTTCAGTCTCTGTCAGAAATACTGACACATAAAAGATGTTCATTCAGTCCATGTTTCCATGTATTCAGTATTTATTTACATAAACTGATATTTATCCTCTTCCATTTTCAATAATAACATTGTACACCCCAGATGGTTTACATCTACATGAACCTGTACAAATACACTGTACTGTACAGCGCCATCATGTGGTTAGAGTTATAATAGACACAGGTCACATGACATTGATGTGTTTGTTTTGTACTGTGATGTTTGGATCCTTAAACTCTGTTTATGTCTATTTTTTTATGTTTATGTCTATTTTTACCCCACTCCCCCCAAAGGGGAGGTAAGGGGTTTTGGCTTTGGTTCAGTTTGTTTTCTTTGTTAACACTTTAGTACCAAGACTATTGGTTGAATTCCATACCCAAATTGGGTTTATAGATTACCAGGGACCCAGAAGAGATGGGATTACATTTGGGAAAAGTAGAACAAAAATTAAAATTTTAATGATTTTTTTTATTAAAAAATCTCCCTATTTACACCCTAAACAACTCTATCAATAAATTTTACAAAATATGGGGGCCTCTTTTACACTGCGTGAATATGTTACCTGGCCTGAAACTTTAAAAACATTTTAGGTGTTTATATTGTTATTGATCTGTTTTGTTTATTTATTTATTAATGGTACCAGAATGCACTGTCTTGACTGTTATTATGCTTGTCTTGTTGTATTGCCTTTTTTTTTTCTTTCCCTTGAGTTCTGTTTGTTTATCATGCCCAGTGTCCAATCTCTGTATTATGAATACATTGCTTGAAATCATAATTGTTATACTTGTTAAATGAAAAGTTCTATAAATAAAGTTTAAAAAAAATTAAAATCTCCCCATTACTATAATGGGTGAAATACGTGCGAGGGGTGGGGTTTGTTGTGCCTCGCACCATTGGTTTATTTTTATACAAACTTTTAGTTCTATTCTTATTTTACTTTTGTAAAATTCTATATTCTATTATTATGTTTATTACCCTATTTGCAGTTTTGTAATTTCACATTTGCTCTTTACTAATTTTCTGGAGTATTGTTATTGTTATAATATACTGGACTGGAGGAAGCACAATGGGACAATAAATAGGTGATTCTATTCTATTCTATTCTATTCTATTCTATTCTATCTAACCCTGCATACACACAAGAACAGAAAAACAGAGTTTAACTAAATCTCTACTAGTTTCAGAAATGATCATTTTTGCAGGGGACACAAACTGGAGTTTAATGTGGATGAAAAAAAAGCGGGAGGAAAATCAATGTTTTTCTAAAAACCAGATTCGGTGGACACATGGAAATATACGCATATAATTATACAGACCAAAACAATGCATATTTGGATTGTTTTAGTCCAATATGAGCTAAACCTCCATGAACCGGATGAAAACTAGAGTAGAGTCCATCTGAACATTTGAAACGTTAGTAGGAACGTTAAACTCATAGTTCAGAGTTCCACATTCAGACCAGTATGATCTGAACTGGACCAGAACAGTAAAATAAAGAACAGAATAAAATATAAATACTGACAACACACACCTTTCTCTACAATTTTTTACAGCGAGAAATTAAATTCCTTAGAAATTGTTTCCGTGTAGAAACTGTCCTTTAAAAGAATGTGAATAACATGAACAACCTGAAATTTTCTAAAGAAAATTAAGTGCAATTTTACTAATATTCTGCCTCAGTTTATCATTTACACATGTACGTTATAACCTACAGACCACAGTGGATCTACAAATACACAAAACATTTAATAACAGGCAGAATATTGGCCAATTACACTGATTTCTATTAAGACATTCAGGTTGTTCATATTTGTTCAGGTTATTCCACATTTTTTGTGAAAGAATAGTTTGTAAATTTACCTTTTTTGCGAAAACAAAGAGAAAAATCTAGAGCTGTTATTATTTATATGTTATTCTGTTCTTATTTTACTGGTTCTGATCCACTTTAGATCATATTGATCTGAATGTGGAACCTGAACATAAATAACTGTTATATTTTCAGTCCGATTTTTCATCCCGTGGGCCGGATTGGACACTTTGACGGGCCAGTTTTGGTCTACACCCCCTATGTTTGACACCCTGCTCTTCATATTTAAGATGTTAGTACCAAGGTTATTATCGTTAACAGAAACTAACCGAAATGCCAAAAACTAGAATTGTAACAAACCTTTTGTTAACTGAAATAAGTAAAAACTATAATAGAAAAAATGATAACTAACTGAAACTGTATTGTGGTGTTTACAAAACTAACTAAAACGAATAAAAGTTATGGATAAAATTCCCTTTGTTTTTGTCTTTGTCAATGTTGGATTGATACGAAATTGATTTATTTCGCTCTAGCAATTTTAGCGAGTGGCACCATATGATATTTAACGGTCCGTCACTTGTGGTTTCCAGTCGTCTTCTGGTCCCCACTGTACCTGGAAACATGGAGACTAAAGTTGGGAGAAAGCAGCAGAGTCCTGTCTGGGATTTATTTGAATATGACGGAGAAGAAAAGAAACGACAAAACTAAAATTAATACTAAAACTAAACTAAAACTAAGCATTTAGAAAAAAATGGAAACCAATAAAAACTATCAAACCTGCTCTAAAAACTAGTTAAAACTAACTGAATTAGAGAAAAAAAAGTCAAAACTAAATAAAACTAAACTAAAATGAAAAATCCCAAACTATTATAACCTTGGTTAGTACAAACCTCTGTAATCCCTCATTAATGTGACTGTAACACACAACCTACTTCACCTGTTGCACATAACTGGAAAACATGTCGACACAAAGGAAAACGTCCCGTCGGAGCCAGATTAATGAATAAACACATTGTGATTCGTCGTCAGGTCCTTATTGTGAGTAAATGAATGGAGGCTGAAGGAGTTCAAAGGTCACTGTGTTCAGACCATCCATCTCTGACCCAGGTGCACTTTGGCTCCGCCCCCTGGTGCCCAGCTCTCACCTGTTCTCTGTGTTACTGCAGGGGTTTTGCCCAGAATGAGCCCAGGTAACCCTCACCACCTCTGGAGTGTTTGATGACTTTACCCAGCGACCACATAAGGGCGCCGTACACCCTCATCAGCTGCTGCGTTGTCCACCTGAGCGGACGGGAGAGGTCAGAGGTCAAACACCTGTCCAATCAGAGTGGAGCTTACTGTGCCCAAGCCCCAACCCTGCCCCCCGCCCCAGCTCCCACCTGGTCCGCCTTGTTCAGGACCACTCGGATCTTGTCGCCTGGCCTTTGAAGGCTCGGATCGCCTCGGAGAACTCATCAGAAATGTTCCAGTTATGGGCGTCGAACAGGAGGATGAATCCGAGCACGCGTTCCCCGAACCAGCGCAGAACCTCGGCAAAGTCGTAAACCTGGACAGACGGACAGAGGAACAGACAAATCAGAACCAGGACAGAAGGACAGAGAAATCAGAACCAGGATGGATAGAAGGACGGAGACTATCAGAACCAGCATGGACAGAAGCAGAGGCATGATCAGAACCAGGACAAATGGACAGAGACTACCAGAACCAGGACAGAGAGATCAGAACCAGGACAGAGACTATCAGAACTAGGACAGAGAGATCAGAACCAGGACTGACAGAGACTATCAGAAACCAGGACAGAAGGAACAGAGACCATCAGAACCAGGACAGAGAGATCAGAACCAGGACAGACCGAGACCATCAGAACCAGGACAGAAGGACAGAGACCATCAGAACCAGGACAGAGAGATCAGAACCAGGACAGAAGGACATTGAAGTTTCATCGTCAGACTGATCCACATGAAAATTGACACATATTTGTCACGTTTTGAGCCTGAATTCGGGACAACATTGACTCAGAGAGGATCATGGGTATTGTAGTATTACATCAGTAGGTCTAATAATGCATGACCACATTTGGGATGCCCATCTACAGCTGTTTGTATTGAATATGAAAACATAAACAGAGTAAATGTGATGAATGGTTGAATGTTCCACGTGTTGTGAAGTGAATACAGCCGGTTCCTAAAGTGTCAACAGAACATCCTGCTTCTGTTCCAGAGTCAAAGGTTCCATCCACAGACGCTTCAGTGCACATTCAGCCTTGGAACATGACATTCATCCCTTGTTAATGTCATATTTATGCATTTCCACTGATGGCGGCGCCTGATGTCAGTTTCCTCTGTGAACCCTGTCCTCGCTCCAACGCTGAGGAGGAAGTCGTATTGTTCAACCGAAGGCATTTCCCTTTAAACAGGAAGTGGAACATGTGAAGTAACCAGGCGTCCTGTAGTTACACCACACATCAGACCCATTCGTCATCATAAAGCAGAATGGGTCAGTCTCACAAATTCAGGACCAACCCGGACCGAGCACAGAGGCCTGATGGGAAATGAACCTGACGCTGTAACCTGACGCCGGCTTTGGCTCCTCCTGTTGTCAGAGACGACACCTTCACACATCATTAATTCATCAAGTCACACTTTGACGCAGAGGGAACCAGCCTGGTCAGTGTTGACCCACTGGGACACATGTCTGTGGTTCTGGACGTCACAGAGGAGACGTTTAGACACAGAAGTAGGAGTGTTAGAAAATATCGGTTCTGCAATATATTGCGATATTTCATTTCAAACTACTGTATCAATATTAAAAAGTACTGTATCGACATTTTTAGGTATTTATTCAAATGCAGATATTGTGGAGGTTCATTTTTTATGTTATTTATTATTATTTAACACTGTTTTATTAAATATTGGTTATTTGAAGCATCCTAAAGCACTTTTTGCTGTCTGAGAGGCAGATGGTATTTCCTTTGTTGGAACTGCACAAATAAATGTTACGATGTTAGTTATGAACTAACAGAATATGAACAAACAAAAAAATTGCCTTTTTATCAGTATCATGATATATCGTAATACATCATATCGTGATCCTAGTATTGTGATTTGTATCGTATCACCAGATTCTTGCCGATACACACCCCACTAATGCAACTAATGTCAACAATATGTAAGAAGTTTAAGTAATTCTAGTTGAAGCCACAGAGCTGATCATTTTTGCCTCTGGCTTTCATGAAATCTGAGTTAATAGGACCCCCCCCCCCCCCCCCCCCCGTGTGGTAATGCTAAAAAAAATCTGATGTCATTTAAGTAAAAAACAGCTTCACCCTTATGTTTGTTGATGACTTGGGCATCCATAGGGGGTCTAAATCATGGCTATTCTGGCCAAAAATCTTATTTTAAAGGCAATATGTAATGTCTGAGTATTATTATTATTATTATCTATATCATTATTAGGAATGTAAGAAAACATTGGTTCTACAATATATCGCAATAGTTCATTTCACAATACTGTAGTGATATTAAAAAGTACTGTATCGATATTTTTAGGTATTTATTCAAATGCAGATAGGCGGAGGGTTCATTTTTGTTTTTTGGTTTTCTTTATTGTTTACATCTTATTTATTATTATTTAACACTGTTTTATTAAATAATGGTTATTTGAATAATCCTAAAAGCACTTTTTACTGTCTGAGAGGCAGATGGTAGTTCCTTTGTTGGGACTGCACAAAATACTGTTCTGATGTTAGTTTCTGAACAATAGAATATGAACTTTGAACAGGATCTTAAACTGTAATGTCTGTAAAACAGAATTTCAGTTTGAACACAGGAACATTTTGTGATATAGCATTAGATCCTGTTGGATCAAACAAAATGTGTTTAGTATTTGTCAATTCTTCCAGGAAATCATCTTGTTAAAAAATAAACAAACAAAAAATTGCCTTTTTAACAGTATCATGATATATCGTGATATATTGTATCATGATCCTAGTATTGCGATTTGTATCGTATCACCAGATTCTTGCCAATACACAGCCGTATACAGAAGTGTCCATGTTTAGACAACAGGGCGGAGCGGTGAGGCAAAACGTACTGAAAACGCTGACCACAGCAGAGGTTACATAAGACTGGAAACGAAACCCCGTCACACACGGGTCCTGTCAGTCATGACAGGGAACACCAGCCTCCAGAACCGTGTGTGTTTGTGTTTGTTATGGCCACAGGAACTCAGGGATGTTGTGAGTGTGGACAGCATCATCTCCATGAGGGAACCACGTCACACCAACACACAACTAAACATCACAGAAAAATGATGTAACCATTAATTAGCTTTAACCTTCAAACTGAGTCTGTCCCGTCAAACAAACACAGTTACATGTCTGTTATTAAGACAGAAAACCAGGATTTAGAAATAAAGTGTGTTCTGCATTTAATTATATATATGTTATCTTTGGTTTGCAACCCAATTAATAGATGATTCAGATAAACCCCTTATGTTAACAATAAATACAGGTTTTTCTTCTGGGGCAGGTGCTAAAGAAACACCAGAATTAGCCTAATTTCTTCTCATTAATCAAATAACTGAGCTTCAGTCAGGAATGTTTTTCAAAAGCCGTAAAGCTTTATAGGTTTTCAAAATACCTTTAATGTTTTTTATTATGGAACAAACAGCGCTAACTTGCTTGCTAGTGTTAGCGAGATGAAGATTAAAAATGGAACCTATCTGTGAAATCTCACTTTCCTGTCACCAGTGTTTCGAAGCAATTTATAGGGGTTTAAAGAAAATTTATATAAACTGTAATAAAATACTAAAATGAGCTTCAATTGTTATCTAATCATTTCTTGTAAAAATTCACTAATGTTAGCTACAAAACTAACAATTTACTAGCTACCATTAGCTATTAAACAGTAGCTAACACATAGAACAGAACCTTTGGTTTTTGACAACCACTTTAAGTACAAAATGTCAAATTAACTGTTTCTCTTGCAAAAAAAAAAAATTGTCTTTTACTACTTCTTTCAATGTAAGGAAAGACAATTATCTTTTATGTTAGTTCTTCAGACCAATATTTGCTTTTGACGGCTAGCATTAGCTTAACTTTAATAGAAAAAAATGTCTGGACTCTAATGCTGCGTTCCAGTCCACTCGTAACTCCTGTTTTTCCATCCTTCTACCGGTGAAATGCACTGGGTGTCAGTCAAACCTGGGACTTCCCACCCGTGAACTCGTACTAGAGTCCATGTTCTCCAGTTCCAAGTGCTGACGTCACGTAGCACATGGCGCCCCCCCATGGATGGGTGTTTATGCAGATTGTTTATAAAAACAAGTATTGCTCTGACGTTATTTATCTGCAAATGGCTCTGCATAATCAGCAGCTGCCTCTAGCGTTAGCTAGTTTTCAGCCCATGGAGTGCCAAGAATAAATTAATACCAAATACGAATCCAAATATACAAATAAATAACTGATCTGCCTTGGTGGAGGTCTGCGCTCTCCGAGTACTTCTAGTTTATTCTTACACTCCATGGACTGAAAACTAGCTAACGCTAGAGCAGCTGCTGATTATGCAGAGCATTTGCAGATAAATAATATCAGAGCAATACCTTGCTTTAATAAACAATCTGCATAAATACCACATCCATGGGGGGGCGCCATTGCTACGTGACGTCAGCAACTTGGACCTGGGAGAACATGGATCTAGTACGAGTTCACGGTGGGACGTCACAGGTTTTGACTGACACCCCAGTGCATTTTCACCGGTAGAAGGATGGAAAAACAGAGTTACAGGTGGACTGGAACGCAGGCATGACACACATGTAGAGACAGATCCAGTTTGTTGATTGAGATGTGTTGACCGAAGGTGTTTGTTGAATCCAGGGTCAGTGTGTGTTCGGTACACTGGCTGTTGTGTGTATATAATGGGTTGTGTACACTGTGCAGACTGCAGCTCACACAGGTGTTGAGGGCGGAGCTACAGGCGACAGGTGACCGACACCGGGAGCATCGTGTGTGAGTGACAGCAGAACCAAGGCTCTAATCTGCATGTGTGATCTGGAACGGCTCTAAACAGAGACGCTGACAATACCATCAGTTTGTGTTACATACTAGATCTTCCAGGGAGTTATTTTAGATGCACATGGAGGAATATTCCAGTCAGTAACAGAACCCAGTCACAGATCGAAATCTACAGTCACTCTGTTTTCTGGTTGCAGGACAAATGTTGTGGTTTCAGTTGAAAGCCTTTGTGTGTGTTTCGTTTCCAGTTCGGGGCCGATTGTCACCCAGTTTTAGGAACCACACCCAAACTGCCACAGCTCCACCAGATCACTTTACACAGCAGAAACAGAGGGTTGAACAACGGAGCAGCTCATAAAAGCAGAGCACGTTTACTCAGAAAACAAAGACATCCATCCTCCACAGACGTCACTGCGTGTCCAACACTTCAACAGTTTGCACTTTTTATTAATATCCTTCATGTCCTTTACAACAACCATCTACTGTTGTTGTATGTATTTATTAGTGTGTGGTGTTGTGCGTTTGTTGTGTGTTCCTGCCACTGCAGCTGCATGAAGCTCTAACACCCAGACAAACCTCCCTGTGGGACGACGAAGGATATAAACTAAACTCAAACCAGATCCACAGGTTCAGCTCCGGCTTCACAAAAGTCCATTCACAACTGCACAGGCGTTTCAGGAACAATACAGAGAAATAAACACTCGCTGAAACCAAATACAAAAGGACAAATGGGTTACAGACAGGGATGTAACGATTAGCTGGTATAACGATAAACTCGTGAGTAAAACTGCAGCACGGTTAGTATTACCGTTTTAAATCTAATTATCATGATAACTGTGTTTGATTATCGCACTTTTAGAGGAAAAAACCCTATGTAAAGATATGCTTTTATGTCAAATATTTGAGTATAGTTTTAATTTATTACAATTTTAATTTTATTTACCTAATATTTGGAACCAATATTCACTTTTAAAGTCTTTGAAAAGGTTCATTAAACATCTGTGTGTTATTTATGCAATAAATTATATACATTTTTCCAATCGGATTTTTTTTTTTTTTTTTGTGTGTGTGTGTTTTCTGGCCTTTTATGTTTTTATAGTAGGTTAAAGTGAAAAAATAATAGACAGATGATATAGATGAAGTTGTGCTGAAAAAACAGATACCAAACATGGGTATAGTAAACATTTGTTTCTATAGTATATAAAGGCAAAATCAAAAGGACTGAAAAACAGACAAAATAGGCTCAGACCACTAAGGGTTAATATTTAAATGTTTCTGCCAACAGAAGGTACATTGTGCCAATTATTTTATTTTATTTTATTATTATTAGTTTTTGTAAATACAACTTGATTAATTATTTCATGTGTGTATTAGTGCTTTTTGAACATTTTGAGCACAATTTCCATAATTCTGTGATAAACAACGATAACCGTGAATCATTTGGTCACCACTAATCGTGATATGAAATTTTCATATCATATACATCCCTAGTTACAGACTACAGCTCCGATATGCATTTCACCAACAAACATACCGTCATGGAGCTAATGCGTATCACAAACAACTGATACCAGACAAGGTTCATAGGAAAATGCTAAGTTTTAACAGAAAAACAAAAATGTCCAACATTACTGTTTGTGGGACTCTAATTATTTAAGTATTTACATATTTTTCCCTGAATAAGTGTTGAACTGGACAGAAATATACAATCAATAAATCTGGAATTGAGAATGAATATTCTGTAAATATCTGGGAGATTGTAGTTGCAATTTCTATTTCATTATTTCATCATTATTTCACCATTATTTTCACTTGGAGGTGACCAAATCCAGCTGAAAATCCCAATATATCCAGTGGCTGTTGTGAAGACCACGTTCTACTGATCCAGTTTAATCAATCAAACTGATCAGTTTATATGAATCAGTGCACAAATACCTCGTTCAACCAAAATATCAATAACAACAGCTGGTGGACTACAATCCCAGACATGCACTGCAAATTTATCATATTAAGAAACACAATGTGCTAATATTACTTTTAATTTCTCTCCGTTACATCTAAACATCATCAGTAATAATTACTTAATAATGAATCAACCCTGTTTGTCGTCATTAAATACCTTATTTTTTTTATTCTTAACTTATTCCACAAGATGCTAGTTTTACATTAGTTGTTATTGTTGTGAGAATCATCTGGTCCCAGACTTTGCGTTACTTTATATAATAATAATAATAATAATAATAATAATAATAATAATAATAATAATAGACGTTTCTGTGTCCGACATGTGACCGGATGTTTGTTCCGATGTTGCAGCACAGGAGGACGTACGGGTGCAATGCCGCTGTTGCAGCACGGGAGGGCGCTATCGTACAATGGCACTACGAGTACAACGCCGCTAGTAATAATAATGAGTGTATTTTCTGATCTTTTCAGTTGTTCTTCATAGGTTTTATTTGGATGTTACGAGGCTCCACAGTCAACGTGTTTGATCCATTAACCAATAAATGACAACAATCACCTCTAAAACATCTAAAAACAGGAAGAGAACGGAGCAGAATGGAAGAAAATCATATAGAATAGAAGTCAAATCCCAGAAGAAGAAACCGGAGGGGTGGGGGGGGGACAGAATAAAACCGAACAGAAAAAGAACAAAGTCAGTCCAAATCATACAGAACAGAATTCCCTCTTCAAATTCCAGAAGAAAAAATGAGACGTGAGGGGGAACAGAAGTAGAACTAAATAAAACTTCTACTTCGTAAAGGTTCTGTCTCAGTTACACAGTGAAGAACAGGACATTTTTACAGGAATTTTTCTTGTAGAATAAAAGTGTGATAAATTAAGTAAATGGAACTGAGGTTGAGCTGAATTAGACAATGTTTGACGAAGGTATTTAAAATGAATGGAAAATGGATAAATGTGGATGTTTGAACTGAACTGGGTTCTGCTTTGACATGCTTTTAAGGAACATTGTTGATATAGTTTTAGTACCTTTTAAATTATTGATGGTGTCTTATATGTATAGTTTTAGTTTAGTGTTTTATGTATAGTTTTAGTTTAGTGTTTTATGTATGGTTTTAGTTTAGTGTTTTTAGTGGTTTTAGAACATTAAACTAAACAACCATAAAACACTAAACTAAAACTGACTTTGATGACACTGTAAGACTGGATAATTTGAGTTTACTTCAAAAATCTGTGGTAACTTGTTGCCTTTAAAAATGTAAGTAATGAGTAATGAAAACTTGAGTGTATTGAACTTAAATGCTTGATTTGAATGGAATTGCTCTTTTAAGTACAACACACTAAATGCCAAGTGAATTTAACTTAAAATTTGTTGCAATGTCAATCGTTTTGTATAATCATTAGACTGAATATCAGTTCATTGGACTCAATTCCAAGGTGATTTAAATTAAAATCTTTTGCAATATTAATTACTTTGTATAATTATTCAACATACTATATTGTAGCGTGGATGGAAGTTAGGCAGGAAGTTAGCTCACTGCAATTTGTCAGCACAGGAAATGCTTTTAATTTGGCAAGACATAACTATTTTATTGCTAGAGAACAAACATCAGTGAACAGTAAATCCATAGTCCTTCTTATGGCTCTGACTCATGGTGCAGCTCTACACAAATACAAAAGCAAACACAAAAAGGACAATAAACACTGACATACACACATTTAGTCCAAATGAACACTGACAGCACAACCCCGCTGAACGCCTGCACAGAAAAAGAACACATTTACAACAACATGCCCAATACCCACAATGCAATGCACAGATAAAAAGGTGTGGTCAGGACTAAAACCGAGGGATTTAAGTCCATTCAACTTCCACTGTTTCATACTTTCCACTATGTCTAAAAATTAGAAGAATATACTGAACATTTTATAGTAATGGAATAAAACTGAAATCATTTAAGTATATTGTAATTAAAGTATTTTAGTAAATACAAAGTCCGGGCTTACAGTGGATGTTTTATATATGCTTTTAGTGTTTTATATATGCTTTTAGTGTTTTATATATGCTTTTAGTGTAGGTGTGTGGATGAAATCCGTATTTTCTGTAACTTTTGCTGCTGCCGTCTGTTCCAGGACAACAAATTTTTATCCTCCATGATTTTTTTTCCCGGTTAAATAAAGGTTAATTATTAAATAAATGTGATGCTGATAGAAAACGGACTGAACTAGAACCAGGAACCACATGTTCTACTAAAGCTAAAGTGATGTTTCAGTCACTGAACATGTTCACGTAGGTGTTCTACCTTCAGGTGAGACTCTGCAGGATGTTTTCAGTCGGTTTTACCTTCATCCAGTCGGGTTTATTTTGAATATTTACAGAACAGACGTTAAAGACCAGTTCACGGACATTAAACACATGGAGATCGGATCAGAACCGTCCCTGTAGAACACAGAGCTCAGCAGTGATGTCAGGTTCTGGAGGTCACTGGGTTTGTTTCTCTTGGATCATGACAGACTGTTGATGAAGCAGACCAGTGAAACCAGAACCAGTATGGGACCGCACTGGAGTGGGTGTGGCCTAAGACGACCGAAGGGCGGGACGACTGGACTGAAGCCCACGAGGACGACTGAAGAATCTGAGGAGGGCAGGAGTCCAGAAATGACTCACTGGAAGAGTGGAAATCCCACGAGAAGGAGAAGGAAGGAGAGAGGAGGAGAGGAGGAGGAGAGGAAGGAGGGGAGGAGGGAGGAGGAGGAGGAGGAGAAAGAAGAAGAAAGGAGGAGAAGGAGAAGAGAGGGAGGAAGGAGGAGTGGAAGAAAGGAGGAAGAGAAGGATAGGAGGAGAAGGAGGAAGAGAATGAGGAGAGGAGAAGGAAAAAAGGAAGGGAGAAAAAGGAGGAGGAGGAAAGAAAAAGAGAAGAGGAAGGAAGAGGAGGAGAAGGAGGATTAGAATGAGAGAAGAAGGAAGAAGGGGAGGAGAGGAAAAAAAGAGAGGAGGAGGAAGAGGAGAAAAAAATCTGCAACAGGACAGAATAAAATGCACCAGAATGAAATCTTTCTTAAATTCTGGAGGAAAAAGCAACAGGAACAGAAAGACGTCCAAGTGAAAGAAACGAATCCAAGTGATGAAAGACAAAAAAGTAATGAGAAGAAAATGGAGAAGGAACGAAGATAAATGAAGATATATGAGAAGTGAAATAAAAGAAAGCAGAACCAGGACAAAGACGTGACGGAAAAGAAAACTGAAGAAAAATGAAAAGTAAACATGAGAAAAGAAACGTAGACGAGAGGAAAGAGAAGGAAGGAAGTGAAGAAAAAGAAGAAGATGAATGAGGATGAAATAAAACTGAAATGTAGACACAGGATGAAAAACAGGAAGAAGAATGAAGAAAACTGTTCTCTATGTTTGAAAAAAAGTTCAATTACTTTTTATGAAAATGTGAATAAACTGAACTGGAAATTTACGAAGAAAAATAAGTAGAATAAGTAAATAATTCCATCTTTATTATTAAGACAACATACAGATGAAAGTGGACCTACAAATATTAAACACTTAACAGCAGAATACTGGAACAGTTATACTGATTTATACTCAGATATTTCAGGTTATTCACATTTTTTGTGAAAGGATAGTTTGTAAATGCAAATATTTTCATTTTAAAGCAAGAATAAAGGTTGTAGTTGTCATTATTTATAAGTTATTTATGTTATTTTACTTCAGATCATATTGGTCTGAATGTGGAACCTGAACTAAAACCAGTTCGACACCACTGACTGTTAATGGGTTTATTCAGATCGACTTCATTTGTTCGTTTAAAACAGACCAGAGTTCGTTTTCTCAGAAAGTCTGGACTTTTTTTTTTTTTTTTGGCGTCAATACAAACATGTGAACTCTGATTGGAGGCGGTTCACCTCTGGTGTGAACTAGGGCTGTAAGAAAATAGTTCTGCAATATATCACGATATTTTATCTCACGATACTGTATCGATATTAAAAAGTACTGTATTGATATTTTTAGGTATTTATTCAAATGTAAATATAGCGGAGGTTCATTTTTGTTTTTTGTTTTTCTTTATTTTTTATATTTTATTTATTATTATTTAACACTGTTTTATTAAATAATGGTTATTTGAAGCATACTAAAAGCACTTTTTACTGTCTGAGAGGCAGATGGTAGTTCCTTTGTTGAGATCGCACAAAAACAATATTATGATGTTAGTCGTGAACTAATAGAATATGAACATTTGAACAGGATCTAAAACTGTTATGTCTGTAAAACAGAATTTCAGTTTGAACAGAGAAATATTTTGTGATATAGCGTTAGATCCTGTTGTGATCAAATAAAAATGTGTTTAGTATTTGTGCAGATTTCCGGTGTAATTCAATTCTTCAAGGAAATAATGTTTTAAAAAAAGAAACAAAACCAATTTAAAAATGGTCTTTTCAGCAGTATCATGATATATCATGATATATCGTATCATGATCCTAGTATTGTGATTTGTATCGTATCGCCAGATTCTTGCCGATACACAGGCCTAATGTGAGCAGAACCGGCCTCGAGCTGAAACAAACCAATGAACCATGTGCCTTTTTGTGCTTTATGAGCCCCCGTAGTCGTGTGGCATTGTGGGTAATCAACAAAACTGGAAGGAGCTGAGCCTCATGGGTAGTCAGAGCTAAGAGCAGCAGATATGAGCCCAGGACAGACGAGGACCAATGAGGAGATGGAATGTGTCATTGACATTTGGTCCATGGTCACATAGGACCAAGGTTATTATCGTTAACGAAAACTAATGAAATGACAAAAACTAGAATTGAAAAAACATTTTCGTCAACTGAAATAAATAAAAACTATAATTAAAAGAAAAAAACGATAACTAATTGAAACTGTGTTGTGTGTTTATAAAACTAACTAAAACGGATAAAAATTATGGATAAAATTCCCTTCGTTTTCGTCTTTGTCAATGTCAGATTGATACGAAAGCGATTTATTTCGCTCTAGCAATTTTAGCTAGCAGCACCATACGACACTTGACAGTCTGTCACTTGTGGTTTCCAGTCGTCTTCTGGTCCCCACTCTACCTGGAAACATGGAGACTAAAGTTGGGAGAAAGCAGCAGAGTCCTGTCTGGGATTTATTTGAATACGACGGAGAAGAAGAGAAAAGATATAAAAAAAAAAACTAAAACTAAACTAAACTAAAACTAAGCATTTAGAAAATAACAAAAACTAATAAAAACTAGCAAACCTGCTCTAAAAACTAATTAAAACTAACTGAATTAGAGAAAACAAAGGTCAAAACTAAATACAACTAAACTATAATGAAAAATTCAAACCTTGGTGCGTGGTTCTGTTTACACATTTTGGTCCAGGAGCAAAAAGTGCACTGAGAATACGAGCTGACCCAACAAAAAAAATAGTCTGCATTTGATCCGAACATAATAAGTGGACCACAGGACTGTCCAGATGTGAGCAGGCCTGGTATTTTCAGTGTAACTGTTTCGCTTTGGGCCGTTTCCGACCCTTTGGCGGCCGGTTTTGGTCCACGGGCCCTGGTTTAGACCAAAGCCTGCACAGTCCTGGTCTGGGATGCTGGACTCGGTTCAGCTGCGTCTGGAACGTCTCCTCCTGATGCTGCGTCAACGTTGGCACCAGGAGAACGTTAAAGGAGGTTTGGGAGCCGAGCTGATGTGATGCCAGCGGGTAAACGGTGGCCCCGCCCACCGCCTCCACCCACCGCCCTCTGCCAAATGTGCAAAGTCACGTTTCGAAAAACCCACCCAGTGTGAGCGCTGACCCTCCCCACTGCCGTAAACCCAGTCCATGGAGTGGGTCCAGGCCCAGGCTGATCTGGGATCTGTTTTCTTTTCCCACATCTGGTCAGAGTCGCAGTCGCCAACTTTCGGCTCAGATGTTAGTTTTCTGAGCAGACGCTGGAGGAACGGGGCTGAGCGTCATCAGTCAGATCAATAGACTGATCGATCGGCCTTTAATGGGTGGTGTTCAGTTTGATTATCCATCTATGACGCAGTGACAGTTTGGGATTTTAGTCAGAAAAAATATATTTGATGTGTGGTCGCAGTGTCAGGGGGCGGAGCCAGAGAAGGAAGAGGCATGGACTTGTCAACTGTATAGAACCACACCCATCTGTGAATGATGCGTTTAAGACACAGGTGTCAAACATGCGGCCCAGGGGCCAAATCCAGCCCGCCAAAGGGTCCAGTCTGGCCCCTGGGATGAATGTGTGAAATGAAAAATTACACTGAAGACATGAATCCTTTTAGTTCAGGTTCCACATACAGACCAATTTAATCTCCAGTGGGTCGGATCAGTAAAATACTATCAGAATAACCTATAAATACTCACAATTCCAATTTTCTGTCCTTGTAAATGTAAACATTTTCATGTAATTTTACTGTATTTACACCAAAACAAACTAACATTTCACAAAAACATGAGTAACCTCAACAAATATAAACATTTTAAAATGTCTGAAGGGTAATGTTAACAATATTCTGCCTGCTATTAAATGTTTTGTGTATCCACAATCCACATTGTGTATCCAGATCCACTGTGATCTGTAAGTTGTAATTTGCACGTTTAAATGCTAAACTGAGACAGAATATTGTTAAAATTGTACTTAGTTTTCCTAAGAAATGTCAGTTTGTTCATGTTATTCACATTGTTTTAAAGGATAGTTGGTAGATGTAAACATTTTCATCACAAAATTTTACTTTTTTCACTCTAAAACATAGAGGAAAGTTTGGAGTTGACATTATTTATATATTATTGTGTTATTATTTTACTGGTTTCGGCCCACTGCAGATGAAATTTGGCTGAATGTGGAACTGAACTAAAATGAGTTTGGCAGCCCTGATTTAAGACGTTCATTTGTGCATCGGTCGGGGGGGGGGGCAGGCAGGTTTGCGTCTGTGCTAAACTACCTTTGTGTCTGTGAAATTTGGCTCCGTCATTTTCCTATTGATTGAAATCAGTCCTTCTGTTGTTTCAGCTGACGGACTTCCATTTGAGTGAAAATCCAATTAAAGTAACTTGACCTACATGGATATTTAATAAAATCAATTTATCATGTTCATATAAACTAAAATGATCAAAAATGAGTAAAACAATGAAAGAAATCAAAAACATGACCAAAAATAACCAACAAATGAAGAAAATGAGCAATTTTTTTAAATCAAAAAAAAAAAATCCTACTATAATGCACGTTCCGTGTCTGTCCGATCAATGTTGCAGCACAGGAGGGCGTCTGTGTGGATTTTCCTCTGCCTTCACAGGCCGATGGCCGCAAAACTCACCAGATGACTAGAAAAATTACTGACTATCTACTAGGCACACTTTTGTGTCCGTATTCAAATGTTGTGAGATATGCTGGGTGATTCTAACCTCTCATTGCTATCGTACAATGGCACCATGGGTACAATGCCGCTAGTAATCATATTATCAACAATGTTTAACATAAATAAACAAAAAGGAATTTAAAAAATTGACAGTATTAAAAATAATAAACAATAATACTAATTTATTTTAAAGAAACTGCATCATAAATAGTACAAGGGATGATTAAAAAAAAAATAAAAGAAAAAAAGTCAATTAGTCACCATATTTGGACTAAAGGGGTGGGGCTGCGGGAGCATAGTGCATCAGAGTCGTCATCATTTGCAGGTTTGTATGTTGTTATTTTATCTGAGGTCATATGGTCTGACTGTGACCCAGAGTATTAAATGGTCCAGATAAACCCCCCAGACCACAGTGACACCTGTTCATTAACTGTTCATTAACTGTTCATTAACCGCTCACTAAGTGTTCATTAACTGCTCATTAAGTGTTCATTAACTGCTCATTAAGTGTTCATTAACCGCTCATTAAGTGTTCATTAACTGCTCATTAATTCTTCATTAACTGTTCATTAACTCTTCATTAACTGTTCATTAACTGCTCATTAACTCTTCATTACTCTTCAAACCTCTCACTGTCGTCGTGTAATTGTTCGGTTGTCCTGACGTCAGCCTCTGCCTCTCTCTCTGACTCTGTTGTGTTGCATCATCACTGGCCGCCGCCCCCCAGTCGCCGTCTTCAGGAGGATTTGGCCTCAGCTGAGTGACTCTAAATGCTTCCAGATGGAGGGAACGCCCCAGCGCCACTTCCTGTGGCCCCTCCCTCTAATCCTCCACCTCCAGCTGATGCTGTCATCCTCTGATTCAACCCAGTGCAACAGCAGGAGAAAGCCCAGGGCTGAGGTTCAGCAACACATGACCCACAGGTGAAGAACCTGAAGGACCACCATGTTCACACACATGACCCACAGGTGAAGAACCTGAAGGACCACCATGTTCACACACATGACCCACAGGTGAAGAACCTGAAGGACCACCATGTTCAAACACATGACCCACAGGTGAAGAACCTGAAGGACCACCATGTTCAAACACATGACCCACAGGTGAAGAACCTGAAGGACCACCATGTTCAAACACATAACCCACAGGTGAAGAACCTGAAGGACCACCATGTTCAAACACATGATCCACAGGTGAAGAACCTGAAGGACCACCATGTTCAAACACATGATCCACAGGTGAAGAACCTGAAGGACCACCATGTTCAAACACATGACCCACAGGTGAAGAACCTGAGGGGGGGTAACTCTGGTCCAGTATGAGACCAGGGTCCAGTGGTTTTAACGGTTTCAATACTGATGAACATTTGCAGGATTTAAACTCTTACATGTGAAGGTTAGTTCGTTAAAACACTAACAGCTCCTTTGACTAAATTAGCTGTAAACTCCCTCCAGACCATAATAAGTCGAGCCTGTTGTAGGTGGATCCTGCTGTCGTATGTGCAGATGTTTGACCAGTGGTGACTTTCATGGGTTAAAACTCCTTGACAGACGTTTCCCTGGTTTCAGATCTGCTTTTCAAACCCTGACGTTGTGATAAAACCTGCTCTGATCCATTTCACAGGAAACAGATTCACAGACCAAACAGGAAGTGAGAGAAAACACAGCTGTGGTCAGGAGGTGAAGGAAAACGCTGCCATACGACCCACTGTTCATTACAAAAACCATCAGAACCATCAGAACCATGCAGAACCATCAGAACCATCCCCAGAGCAGGTCTGCACATGTTTACAGCTCTAGGGACATTTTCATTTACTTGACACCAGTACAACCTTTACATCCCAAATGTAATAATAGGTACAGAATAAATCCATATTAACGACATAAATGATAAAAAGGGCAATAAATGACAGAAATGTCATTTAATCTAATCTAGTTTAATCTAGTCGAATTTAATCTAATCTAGTTTAATCTAGTCGAATTTAATCTAATCTAGTTTAACCCAGTGTAGTTTGTTCATTCATTCATTCATTCATTCATTTTCTGAACCCGCTTCATCCTCACTAGGGTCATGGGGTCACTTGGAACCTATCCCAGCTACTTACGGGCGAAGGCGGGGTACACCCTGGACATGTGACCAGCCCATCACAGACTGAACATGTAGAGACAAACAACCACTGTCACATTCACACCTATGAGCAATTTAGATTAACAGTTAACCTATCAGTGCATGTCTTTGGATGGTGGGAGGAGCCAGAGTACCCGGGGAGAACCCACACAGACATGGGCAGAACATGCAAACTCCACACAGAAAGGTCCCACCCCCACGGACTGGCGTTGGAATCAAACCCAGGACCTTCTGTCTGTGAGACACCAGTGCTATCCACTGCACCACCGTGTCGCCCCATCTAGTCTAATGTAATCTAGTTTAATCTAATCTAATGTAATCACATCTAGTCTAATCTAGTCTAGTCTAATCTAATCCAGTTTAATCTAATCTAATCTACTTTAATCTAATCTAATCTACTTTAATCTAATCTAATCTAATCTA